>NC_089278.1:7036978-7214478 GCF_963678975.1 Dysidea avara | reverse complement strand
GGTAACTAAGACAGTAGGATTGATTGCTCTTTGGACACTTCCAGTACACAGCAATAGCTATAGCCTCATTGCTTATTTTGAGCTGTGGCCCTCTGGTGTTGTGCTTACAAATCAGATAGCACCTCACTAGCATGTTATGCTCACCTGGCAACCAGTAATATCTAAAAGATGAACATATGTAGCTACATTTCTACGGTTTTGAACTATGTTTTCATGTTGTAAACATGTTTGTGCTCCAGAATTGGCTGTATGGGACATTTTAAGAGAGCCTCATAATTAGTCCTTGCTGGTATCTTTTGATGAACAATTCTGGCATTAAATTATAAAAAGCTTTCACAGGGCATAAAAGCACCTTTTTAAAAATAAACATTTCCAGCATTTGAAAGACTTCACAGGGCTACACTAAATGTTTGGTCAGCTGAACGTGAACTAGCCATACAATCAAACATATCTACTGATCTGACACTCAACAATGACCAGTAGATAATACAGTATGACCATACAGTGTTGTCTAACATACAATTTGCAAGTATATTGCAGTCAAATATTTGGCATCTTTGTAACTTCTAACCATCATGCACTGTCAGATTACAGAGGTTAAGTACAATTTAATTTCAAGTTTCCAGCTAGTAACTATGTTTCTGGTAAAATTCATATCTAGATATGGGCATTCAATACAAAGTAATAATAAGATGACTGCTCAGTTTGAGTCTATTTATGGTTTTCTGACTGTTCTATTAGAATATAATTGTATCCATCTACGCTTTGTACTATGTCAGTGTTCACCAATAAGAAAAAGGACACTTAAATAGTCAGATTTAGTATATAGCTATATTTATTGCTGTCATTCTGAAATCTGGCTTTTAATAAGCCAATAGGTACTCTCAAAAAGGATACAGTAGCTATAGGTAGACCATGCAGAAACACCATAATTGATAGAAAACTTGTGTCAGACTAACATTCTCATAAGATGCCCCAAAACTCTTTGTTCCCTCCTCAGGCCTCTAATGCATGTCTCTCCTCCCCTTTATCAACATTTTTTCACGTATGATCCACTTCAGTGTCAGATATCCCAGACACTGACAAATGTTTAATAGTTCATGTCCAGAAATTCCAGAAATACAGCTGTGTATATTGATTAATAAACTTATGACACACTGACATAAATCTCTCTTGACATAGACCTTGGTGCTTTATGCTGCATAATCCATCATTTCTATAAAGACTGTTCAGGATCATAGTGCTATAGGTTATGGCAGATAAGCCTTATACATTTCAACACACACTGCATAAGAGTGTGTACCTGTCAGTGGTTTCATATTTAATTACAGACTATATGGCTATATCTATAACACATTTGTATGATGCAGGTACTACAGTGTGGTATAGCTAGCATCTGTGAATTTACTTAGACTAGTGTGGCTCTTATTAGAAACTTAAAACTATAGCTACACTAACTGATTGCGTGCATGCAAGGATTAACATTGTGGCTTAAACTGATATGGTGTCAGAGATGGCTTCAAGACACCTGCATCCGAACTGGTAAAATAGAAATCCCAGAGAGAAGACCACTGTCTACTGATTTTCATGGTATCATCATAAGGTTAAGTGGTTTCCATTTTCATTGGATAGTAAGTTTCCAATTACACACTACAGATAAGCTACGGATAACAGCAGCCCAGGAAGCTGCACACAGTTCAGCAGGTATGTTAGTGAAGTCTCCCACATGCAAGGTCTTTTTCATACTTTTTTGCAGAATAGAAGAAACTGGCCCTAAGTAAATAAATTGCACACTCATCTACCACACTAATTCTAAAGGCTTTGCCTATACCTACACCTACAGTACTACCTGTAAAACAACAGAACCTACTTTTTTTGAACTAAGGTAGAGAGGGATGAAAAGGAGTCCCAAGGCATCCCTCCCCCAGTGCCAGGTCAAATGAGGCTGGAACATGACCGGGGATGACTGGACTCGGATGAGGAATGATAACCTCTGATGCACATGAATCAAGATGACAGTGAAGCCAGCTCATCAGGCTACATTGCCTACAATACTCAAAACTGAGGTCTGATGCGATACTGCACAAAATAATAGTACAATGATACTAGCTAAAAATGAAGATCAAAATTACTGAAAGTCACAGGGTGCATGCATGCTTGAGATTTTAGTAGTAGCTAGCTATATATACATACACAAAAGGCACAACCTTGTTATACACTTATCAAAGTTTTGCCCCACCTACCCCCATGCGGGCAAGGAGGGGACATAGGAGGGGATTTGACCGAATTCTAAGTTTAATTCCAGGGACGGATCCAGAGTTTGGAAAGAGGGGGGGCACCTTGCTGAAAAAAAGACCAAAAAAAAAAAAAGGTCACAACAATAATAGCTAGTGATCCTTTACCAAATATATCACGTCTGTTATGTAAAATAAAATCCTATTTATAGCTTCATAGGTAAGCTACACTGCCTCATGAACATTGTGACTGCTTTATTAGAGTAATTGACTGCTCTATTAGAGTATCTCGATCTTGTATGCAATTTCTTGAAGGGGGGGGGGGGGCATTTGCCCCAAATGCCCCATCCTGGATCCACCATTGAATTCCCCCACCCTGGGGCAAATTTGGAGGTCTAATTCCCCTCCTATGAGGCCACCATCCATCAGATTTCTCAATCTTTTATTACAAGCATAGATCAAAGCCCCCACCCCCGGGGCTGAAATTTTTTGTCTAATCCCCTCGTTATGCCTCTCGTTTGTCCGCATGGGGGTAGGTGGGGCAAAATTTTGATAGGTGCATTACACCTTGGTAAAATGGTAATTGTGTCAGTATCGACTTACCTCCAGAGCATTTCCCAAAAACCATCGTCCTGGAGGCGAAGGCAACGAACGGAGATGATAAAAGTCTCGGAACCACGTGATCCACGAAGTTATGACACCAGGTGCATCAGAAAGATACCCCAGAACAAGTATTAACAGTATCACTAGAATACCAGCGATCAATGGATATCCGATATCCATAGGCTCTATAGTATACCCTCTATGCTCCCTCCTAAATTCTGCAAAGCCACATGGACTTGCTAGCCATATATACCATGGCACAAATAACGTAAGGTGTGTCTGAAACTACAAATGACGTAATAACTTCTAGCCTCACGTGGCACCAATAATAAGGTGAAACAGAAAACGGGCCAAAGAAAGGAAAAATACCTCCAACCTCAGAGATTCCTTTAATAAGATTTAGGATTTTAAAAAATAGACCTGTCATTCAACAACTCAAAGTGAATGCTCAACAAAGTAATTGTACTGCTCACCAAACTGACATTCTGTGCATGCTATCCTGTGTGTGAATATTATTATTATTTATTATTAGAACTTTACAGTGACCAGCACTGAAGGTCTGACAGCAACATGTGCTGCAGCCTTAGGATTGATATAGGCATTCTGTAAAGCATTACTGCTACATGAGACCGTTATCAAGAATAGACTGTCATGCATCTACACTCCTTCTTCCCATTAAAGTTATGGAACAACTCACCCCCTGATACAGCAGGATATAGAGAGATTTAAACAGTGTGATTAGGATCTACATCTCAGAAGTTTCCAGCAACAATTTCTGTCAAAAGATCCCTCATGTCATGCTAGCTCATGTATAGCTAACATGAAGTCATTCTCCATAACATAACAAATGCTATACAGCCATTTTATGCACAAATTTGTTTGGTCATTTGTTGTAATAAAGTGAAGGTTGTCCATCACAGAAAAAAGGAGATGTCTATGAGTGTCATATGCATGTACAGTGTAATACAAATAATTGTAAATAATAGCAAACGATGCATGTGATTTAAGCTTTCATCTCAAAGTGCGGGACTCAGCTTCATCTTTATTCCGTTTCTTGCTTTGTAAACTACATTAACACATGGCTCTACTGTGTGTGTAGAATCCACATCCAGTTTAAACCTGTAAGTATTAGTTGCCTTGTAGGTGTCACATGAAAATAACATTTCTTAATTACTTATTCAGAATGTGAGAAGTTGTTACTTGGAGTTCATGTAGTGCAAATCGTTGGCCAATACAATTCCTAAAATAATACAACTCTAGAATTATATAAAATCAGCAATTAAATAACCTTGGACCAGCAGAAAAGGCAAGATAAGCAAAGGGGTCCATTTTCTTACAGCTCTCAATAGTAAACCTCAGAGGGTCAAATTTCTGTAAATACACATAAATAGGAATAACTACACAATAAAATGACATTAGTGACCTCTGGATCACTCCACACTGACGGATCATGATGCATAACATAGATACCAAGTCCTATATATGTACCTATGTAAGTGTGGACACAAAGTAATATAACACACTATAACCTACCTCCTGCACAGTATATACCTTTAGGAATTCTATATCCACCAGCGACAATCTCTTCTGATAACTTCTTTCCAATCAAAGGACCCAGTGGATACAATCTCAATGATTCCTTAATACACATAGTAGTATAGGATAGTTTGGACAGGTCCTCCCTAACAGTTCATATAACAGTACATCAGGGTGGCAATATAGCTCACCATGTAATGTCATCAGAGTCTCTACCAGCTAACACCTCTCTGATCTCTTCCCTACACAATTTCTGGTGTTCCACATGTTGACCTAGACAGTACATGATCCATCCCAGAGCTATATAGAAGCATACCAAGTGATTCATGATCAGATGTAATACTATTAATACTAACCTGATGCAGTAGTACCGTGACCTGCGAACATAAAAGTGTCCACTTCTTCTCTGATCTCCGTATCTGTTAAACCTTTACCATTTTCATCCTGTGGTACACCGTTACATGACAATAGTGTAATGAACCTTACACTGTATGTACCTTCACTGACAGCAATACATCAAGGAAGTCAAGATACTTTCTAGGTTGTGACTGTTGTGTACCCTGTAGAGTATATTCAAGGTAGATATACCTATCACAGACATATACTATTCAAATTATGTGACAGCTCCTTGAAGTTGCAATAACGGTAATACTTGATGAAAGAGACAATTGTGGGTCATATTCATACATAGAAATTGTCATAATTATAATGTTGGTGTTGACTGAGTCCGGCATCAGTGTCAAACATCCATTTTGATCTCAAATTTGGTTGTGACTAACATCAAATGTGGTCTTAGTCACAAAGATACCATACCTACTTGGTTAAATGCTACATTTGCTATTAGCCTATTGTCAAAAATTTGTGTAAAACTACTATTTAAGGGCAGTGCTTATAGCATAGGCAGTTCTGACTATTAGTATATGAAAACTGTAGCTACTTACTTCATATGTGACAGGATTTCATATATAACCAGGCTTCCACACACACAAAATCAAACTTAGGTTTTTACCAGAAATGGATTGCTGGTCTAATACACTATCATATTCCACACTGTGCTTCCTTCAGGACTGGCAAGTCTGGTTTCTGTAGCAGCTTTCTTCCGACCCTGTCAAAGCCACGAGTGGGAGATATGGCACCATTAAATGGCCATGGCTTTGTGATAATGGTGTGTAGTGAGCTGGGGCTTCACAGAGAGCTCGCCAATAGTGTTCTCAGTCAATTTGGAGTGATTTGAGGGCCATGGAGGGCCATGGAGAGCCCAAACTTGGCCTCTGGATTGCATTCATTTTCTTACTTCATTTTATACTCCTATATTAAGCCCACCCACCACCCACCACCCTCCCACCCTATTATTACCACCTGTGATATTATTACCTGCTCAAAAAAAGCTGCCCAAAACAGGGCAAATTTTAGGCATCAGAAATTTATACACCCACTCAGTGATACCTAGTAAATAGATGAATAATTGGTGCAAATTTTGTTTGCGGCACTGGGAAGTTATTACACAATGATTACTTAAAATCGCCATATCTCCTAATGAAGCTTTGTGTGTCGAAGCCTGGTTTTGTCAAATTCAGTCACATATATTCATACTTAATTCATAGGATGTACGCTAAAATGGAAAGACAGATGAAAGGTATGATATCCAGATACATCATGTAAAACGAATACTGCTCTTTTCCTTACTAACTGAAAAATTCTGCAGCCTAACACAAGGATAAGCAGCTAGCACAATACTGTTATATGGATAGCCGAGGCTTTTATTCAAGTTAAAGACACAGTTGGAAAACTATTTGAGATGCAGCATTTAACCAAGTAAACACAGTACACAATGTTTAGTTTAGTAAAAGCCATCCACACAAAAACAGCCAAGCTGTAAAAAAAATAGTGTGGCTTCAAAAGCCTGGGTGAAAAAAGTTGTGAAATCAAAGGTGGCGGCCATGAAATGGAGGCAATGATGTTAATGTTAGCAAATTTTAATAATGACTGTGCATTAATAAAATTTACTATCATTAACATCATTGCAGCCATTTCATGGCAGCCACCTTCAATTTCACAACATTTTGTTCACCCAGGCTTTAGAAACCGCACTATTTTTTACAGCTTGGCTGTTTTTGAGTGGATTTCACTTCTTTTTTGTATTTTCAAAATCAAGGCTTTGAGGCTTACTATTTCTACTTATCTGCAGATCATAACTGCTACAGGAACAATGATGATCATACAAGTGATATGGAAAATTACCTACTCATCCCGGACAGCTACCAACAAAGAGAGAAAACCATCAGTATTATTGATGATGAAAAAACAAACAAATTAGATAAGGGTGTCCTCAGACACATGCTACCACAAACATTATTTGCTTGTTCATGCATGTGTGATGGCCATAATATAAAGTTGTATTATATGTATTTATTTCCACTATAGTGATTTATATGAAATTGAATTCCTTCCAAGTTAGGTATGCATGATTGTAGGATACTTTATTTTGCAGTGACTGTTCTATTAGGGTATCTCGATTTTTCAACCAATCTCGATGGAAATGAGGTTAACAGATAAGCCAGAAAGCTGAAGGTCAGATATTGTAAACACTAACCAGCCATACTGATATTCCTTCCGAGCTCTAGCAGCCAAAAGATGTTGCTGAGTATTGGTGGGATAGTTAGTTTGAACAAACAGATTGAATTATTGGAAACTAACACCAAGTCAGGTGGAGGAAAGATTGGTTGGAATGGCGCTAGGAGGGCAGACACTAGCAACATATCCTGGAAGGTCAGCATAGAGTTTATAATTGTCAGGTAAGTGCTGTTGGAGTCCGTGAATGAGAACCTGTAGGACTGAATCATGTCTCTAGGTATACCTGCCTTGATCAAGAGCAACAGGACATCCAGTCAAGGTATGGTTTGCTGTGGGCTGGGGAGCTTGACAAAAGACATATTCAGGGCTAGTAATGATGCTAACCAGGTTCATAGGAGTTGGTAGAGCACGTAGTAAGAAGGACAGCTGTTTCTCAGGGAGGCCCATACATCAATCTCTCCATAAAGGACAAACTTGCTCCAGATTGACAATGTCTAAACATTTATTTTGAAAAGTTAATGTCTCAAATTTTGATTCCCAATAGTCAATAGTGCTGTGAACCTGCAGAGTGTACTGGAAGGTAAATAATTGGATATTGACCGCTATTGCCGTATGCAGACATAATGGTACTCAACATGCCTATTGGAAGCCTTAGGGTGGTACCAAAGTAACCATCAACATCCTATCCTGTCTTACAACAACAGTTATTACAATCACATACTTACACATGCTTTGAGGTTATGTTATGATGTTAACACTTGTCAGCAGGGGTAATTTACAGTTTACCAAGTGGGTGGGCAAAACCAGTTTAAGGTTTCTTAAAATAAGAGGCCATGGAGCTATGCACGCGTGAAAAAGCTGTTTTCTTTCTTTCTGCCAATATACTCATGGTGTGGTGTGCTGGCTTACTAGGCCGCACGACACACTACTGTGTGTCACTGAGGTTATTTAGAGGCATTCATAGCTATCTGAAGGACACGATGTGGCTTTTACAATTTCCTACTACTCTATATAGGTGGGGTGGGAAGTAGAATGGTAACTATACAGTTTAAAATAGACAATTTAGGGGTTGACGACCTCCAGGCCAAACTATGCCCTACTAGGATCTCAAGCCTGTAGCATTATTGAGTTATGTACACTTGCCTAAATTAGTTTTTAGTTATTCAGTCAATTAATAGAAAATTCCACTGAGTTAAATTTGGCAGCAACTTATAGCATTCTCAGATTACACCGAAGGGACATTTCAGCTTAACAATACTATCAATTCACAAGTGAGGTTGGTTTTCACTTTACTTTGATGCTATCCAGGAAGTATGGTACTTTATTAGCTAACTTTATAGGAAAGACAGCATGCAGACTCTATATTGTCTCAAAATAAGTAATCAACCTTTAATAATTCCTCTCTTCTCTTCATTATCACTTCCTCTGAATATTCATGAACAACATCACAGCAATGGAGGAACCTGCGACCAGCAGCAGTGGAGAAGTATACCCAGTCAAAGAAATATTGTGGAGAACTGCAACAGAACAGGTATAACAGTAATATGATTTACAGAGTAAAACTTGTCACACTTAAATTACGAACAAATGGTATTTGAATGACACGCATTTTGTTAAGTAGAACATAACTCAAGTACACGTATCTAGCAACAAGGACATTTAGTAATATTAACTCCTTTAAGGTGAATAAGGTCTCGGAGAGCACTGTGTACAGTGTTACTTATTATTCATGTGTCCCTGTCAAGTCTCAAACACCAAATTGTATTTCAAATGTTTACAAACAGTTGCTAACAAATATAAGATATATCACAGTGAAGCCACACTTCAAAGAGTTCACTAGCACTGTACAGACCAATTATCACTTTACACAGTCTTTAAGCACAAAGCATCTATTAGGGTTGTCATTAAAGCCCTACATGAAGCCATACACTATGTTAAAATACTTACATGTCTTTCACAGGAATGATATCATGGCAGTCATATATAGATATCTTAAGTATTGAACACCTGTCCTAAGATTCATGTCAATAACTAATCCTGCTATGATATACCTATAACATATCACACAACATGGATATGGTAGCCTAATACACTTTACTAAAAGGGATATCATAGCAGTCATAGAACATCTTAGGTATTGACACCTGTCCTAGAACTCATGTCAATAACTAAAATATTATATCCTGCTATATGATACAAGCCATTATTAAAATTTATTATCATCAACATCATTGCAGCCATTTCATTGCCACCACCTTTGATTTCACAACTTTTTTCACTCAGGCTTTTTGAAGGCTGCACCCTTTTTATACAGCTTGCGTGGATAACAATAACATATCATACAGCATGGATATGACAGTCTAACACACTTTACTACATACAAAACTCTATTCATAAGAAGGTATTCCAATTCACAAGAGGCAGTTACATAAGGAATTTCCTCCCTGGAAATATACAATATACATGTGTAATGATACCATAGCAACTTCATACAAATTACATACTTCTCTAGGCAATTGCTGTTACTATAAAAAGTGCACCTCATCAACACATCAAGTGTGTACAAGTGTAGGTGTTCAGTGACCTCCACTGACTCTCCACTATCAGCTAATCCACTCCATTTATCCTATTGGTTCACACTATACACACTCTACCATTACACATAGTATACTAAACACACCAGCAACTTGTGGGACACTTCATTGAACACTGGTATATACTGTTTGAGTATGTCAAGGTGAAAAGCTGGAGTAAGAAGTTTACGATGTCTCTTCCACTTTTCATCACTACTAATTGCTAATCCATCACCTATAGTATTTAAACACAAAGCATGTATGCATTCACACATATGCTGTATAATTATGTACAAAATTGAAATACCATTGCTTGACCGCCTGTCTGTCACACTGATTACTCACCAATCTCTACACTTAAAATGAAGCATTCATTGTCCGGCTAATTTATGACCTTACCACAAGCTTCTACTTTCGTTCATTCTTTACAGCACGTTGAAAGTCATGAAGTGGAAAGAAATTGAGCTAAATTCCACTGAAAATTACAAGCCAAACTGTTCAAACTCTGTTATATACAAGTACATGACAGAATCTCTAAAACTAACCACTGCCTTGACTTTGCTTCTCTTTGTAAACATTACTTTCATTTTAGTACTTTCGAAATGAACTCATATGGTAGGGTGACATTAGATGCAGTATTCAGTAAGCTCACATACTACAAACACACACACACACACACACACACACACACACACACACACACACACATACACACACACACACACAAAGGACAAACAATGAATAGCTTACCAAGCCATTTACGAAAAAATGCATAAACATCAGGTTTCTTTACTTCTATAAGATAAGACAAACATAAAAATTTCTATGTTGTGGCATCCCTACACTGTACACCTGATTCAAAATATTAACTGATTTTCAATTATTTATATTTCTTATTGTGGGCATGTTTGTGCAAAATAGGAGAAATCACAAATTGACTATAAATAGGACAAAATTTAGCACAAATTTGGAGTGTAAGAAACTGTGGATGTTCACACAGGGAGCTCGATCTATTGAAATATTAACACATGAGATACATTCACACCTGATTTTAAAATAATCTTCATGATTTCCAAATTAGCTGTATAGACGAAAGGGATAGTTGGTCCCATCCAGTACACACACCAAGTAGGATATTTCTTATGATTCTCCTGCATGTATTCCAGTGACTCTTGTGTGTCGGTGACCTAAAATGAAGATATCAAAGAGTGCATATATATGTCCTTAGTACAGCAGTACTTAGGTAGAATCTCAGCTGCATGTGAGACTTCAGAGTGCATAATACCATGAAAACATAGTTAGCAACTCAGGTACATGCCCTGCACTTAAGCATTTGCAGAAACGTTTTAACATATACACTAAACTTGCATCCAGGGTAGCATACATGAAAACAATGCTTTGTACCAGATTTGTTTTAAACAAGTACATGTCACTTGATTTCCTGCAAGCAACCATTCAGTACAGTAAGTTGGTAACTTGTGAAAATTATGATGGCATTGCACCATAAGGAGAGATTCGTTAATACAACAGCTCAATAGTGTATGTAATCACTTAATAGCCACCAAAAATAGTTGCAGCTGAGAGTTTATAAATGAGACAATACAAGTATGAGAATAAGCATAGTTTCAGCACTATACTATCCATAATTCTGATAGAAACTATGACAGCTCATGTTGGTAAGTAAGTGATTTACATGCAAGTTTGTCAAGTACAGAGGATTCCAAAAAAAATCTGATTTAGAAATAAATGATATGCATAAACTTGGATGTCTAGTTAAGGTTGTGTTTCATGTTTAAGAATACAGGTGGTGATATGCCTCACATTTACAACAAATAAACTATAAAATTACTAACCGAGAATACAGGATTTTGAGCAAAAACTTTGCTCCAGCACCATTTAGACTCAACCTTGGTGTTATAATCAGATTGTGTGTAAGATATCGGTGGCAGATTCAGAATCAGTCATCTGCACCCCCACTTCCCAACATGTCACACAAAATTGAGATACTCTAACAGAGCAGTTGAATACTCTAATAGAACAGTCATCACATGTGTAACACTATTGAAGTCCTCTCAACAGTTATTGCTGAGTATACGAAAACCAGTGTAGCATCATTCCATGGATATACTTTGCCTACTAGGAATTGTTTTATAAATAAAATGCATTTCTATTACATTCTATATGACAGGTTCTACTGCTCATTATACTCACGACTGTCACTGAATGTTGCCACTTAGAAAGCATCATTTATCATTATGATGTATATATTTGTGCATTCAGTCCTGAAGTACTTTAAGATTCTGGAGGGCTTTGCCCTCCTGCTCTTACACCTACCACTCTGGAGTTCCCCTGTTGCTAAACCCAGGATCTGCCACTGAGTACGTTCACACCAATTTTCATATAATTCTATTTATGAGAATTAGTGCCCAAGTATACATGATTTCTGAGAATATTTCCCTAGCAACTAATTACTGTACATTACAAAAATTTGTATTATTAGTATAAGGACAGTTTGTAGCTAGATTACAATACGTGGATGAAAACAGTGGACTCAGGGACTAAAGACCACCTGCAGACACCCAACATTTCTCATATAATTTTACCAATACATATATATACCATTTATATTCTTTACCTTGCACTAGCTGAGCTGTGCAGGTCACAACTGTGTGAGTGGTTAGACATTACAAGTACCTATTCCAAAAAGTGTGTGTATGGGATAGGCAATGATAGGCCGTCTGTTAAGCAAGTTGTTGAATATAGATACAGTACTTTGTTCAATAAGGCAAACACAAACATAATAATGCATGGTTTCACAAAGAGACTTATCTGGATTACTCCACATTTTGATGAGTTGTCAAGATGGCATGCATGACAGAGAAGAGTGGTGTACCTGTGCAGTGAAAGGTAGATAAACATTAGTGGGTTCCAGGTCCCTGGTGCTCAGTCCCCAGGGTTCATTATTTTTTATCCAGGCCAGTTGTAACACAGTGTATACACAATTTGACCACTAATTAGTTCAAAGGTATCAAAATAACCATACATTACATCACCACAGTAACCACATCATAAAGACAATGCGTTTAACTAACAAAAGACTATTATATTGCTAAAAGTATAAGGAAAAATTAAAAATTTTATGTTTGACTAAGGGTCATAGAAAAAGTAGAGAAACAAGGAAGGTCACCTACAACTGCAGACCTACTAGTGGACATTTAATCCATAACTCAATCAATACCCATGACTGAATTAGGGATTAAATGTCTATGTCCACTAGTATTATCTGTAGGTGTAG
Organism: Dysidea avara; assembly: GCF_963678975.1. Classification (NCBI taxonomy): domain Eukaryota; kingdom Metazoa; phylum Porifera; class Demospongiae; order Dictyoceratida; family Dysideidae; genus Dysidea; species Dysidea avara. The sequence goes on along the minus strand of NC_089278.1, from coordinate 7,201,663 downwards.
GTGACCTCCCTTGTTTCACTACTCTTTTTTTTTCTGTGAATCTAATTCAAAATTCCTCATTTTTGTTTGTTTGTTTACTTTTTGTAACATTATTATGACTGGAGAACCCACGCATTCCACATCACAAGAAAGGATGACACCAGAGGCAATGTTTTCAACTGAACACGTGCCCCAACTATCAATTACTGACTTGAAAGTGAAGTGGCCATAGCACTTCGCTTTCAGCTATGTTCGGCCTGTTTCACAGAATTACAAATGAAGAACAGTAGGAGAAGCATCTTTGCAATCCATGGAAAGTAGCTCATTTACAAACGTACTGTAGAGAAGCCATTGAAATACTGCAAATTTACACCTTGGTCTGTCAGCAGAAAAGAAATGAGTAAGTCTATGCTGCATGCATTGTACGTACTGTAGTATGCCCAAAAGGCACCTGTTGGGCTGAAGGAATGTTGAACAGTGAAAATATCAAGCCCATAGCCTTTGCCATTATCAAGTTACGTTTGTCTGAAGGCATCAGGCAGGTAGGTAGGCAGTTGTTAATTATTTAGTTTCCAATTTAAAAAAAATTGTAGCAATCTACTGGAAGCTAGTGAAGGCACTTTTGGGCTTGGATATACCTCATCAATATTGGATGGTATTGTGAAGCTGGTGATAGAAAAACCCAAACCTCCATGATCCTTAATATACTATCATACAGTACGATACTGTATAGTAGGGACCACAAAGGAGTGGGCGTGGCCCACAAAATAACTTCACCAAAAAACCAGCCACGATGAGGCAGTATTGGTTAAGTAAAACTAAGCCCAAACAAACCTTCAGATCAACCCAAAACGCTTTCAACAAGTTGCTAAGGAATCGGAACTTAAAAAACACAGTTCGACGTCGCTTTGGCCCGAGAAGTGCCTTTTGGCATACTGCAGTACGTACAATGCATTCTTCATGGACTTACCAGTGTCCTCCTTTGTGTCCCATTCATCTTTGCTGACAGCGAAAAGTGTTGATTTGGTGGTAGCACGTGATGGCTTCCTTTCGTAATGGAAATCGTCCGTATTTTTCATAGTGAGTGGCTATTTTGATTGCAGAGGTTCTTGACTCGTACTGCTGTGTAACGGGTTGAACATAGCCGACAACAAAGCATAATGGATACTTCACTTTTCAGACAATAATTTATATAATTGGGGCGCGCGGCACCAGTCATAATAATTACTTACAAAAAGTTAACAAACAAGTACACAGAAAAATTTGGAATTTTCAACTAGAGTAGGGACCATAGCACATCGATAAAAAGTACTGAAACAAGTTGGAGTAATGTATAATATTAAATCACAGTAAAACAATAAGAAGTGTTATTTCCCTACTGTGCATTTCCATTATGGTATCTTGAGCACAGTAGGGATATAACACTTCTTATTGTTTTACTGTGATTATTGTACATTACTCCAGCTTGTTTCAGTACTTTTATCAACGTGTTATGGTAGGTGAAAATTCCAAATTTTTGTGCATTTGTTTGTTAACTTTTTTTGTAAAATGAAATTATTACAACTGGTGAACCCACACATACCGCATCAAAAGAAAGAAATGGTGCCGCACACCCCAGCTATCAAATATCATCTGAAAAGTGAAATATCCATTATACTTCGTTGTCAGCTATGGTCAACCCGTTACACAGCATTACGAATCAAGAACTGTTTGAAAAGCACCTATGCAATTAAAGTAGCTACTATGAAAAATACGGACGATTTCCGAAAGGGAAGCCATCACATGCTACTACAAAATCGACACTTTTTGCTGTCAGCAAAGGATGAAAGGGACACAAAGGAGGACACTGGTAAGTCCATGAAGAATGCATTGTATGTACTGCGGTGTGCCAAAAGGCACATCTCAGGCTGAAGTGACGTCAATCAGTGAAACAATCAAGCCTGTAGCCTTAGCCATTATCGAGTTATGCTTGTCTGAAGGCATCAATCAGTTACTCATTCAGTCAGTCACTAGAAAATTCCATTTACTTGTTTTTTAAACTCATAGCAACTTGTTGAAGCGTTTCGGATCGATCTGAAGGCTTGTTTGGGCTTAGTTTTATCTAACCAATGCTGCTTCATCATCGTCAGGGAAAAGTGAGGTTGTTTTTTGGGTGATGTTTTTTCATGGGCCACACCCACACCATTGCGATCCCTACTATACAGTTCTATCATACTGTATGGTACTATCGCACTGTATGATGCTGTTATGAATGGGAAGCAGAAAAATGGTTGAGCTGAACTAACACACCACCACTCATCCAAGCAAATATAGCAGCATATTAGGTAAACCACCAAGACAATAAAATTGTTCTTTGGACTCATGCAGTACACATTAATACCATAGCTTCCTTTGCTAATTTCTTGGACATCTTTGATAGATATCACAAAACAGTATTGGCTTACAACCCTTAGGTGTTGCATTTACAAGTGATAGATCTCACTGATCTGTTATAACTAATTGGAATTATGCAGGCTAATAGGTCCCTATAGTGGGATAGCATTCACAGAATAAAACCATTGCTGGCAAGGTTAAGTTGAATGGAGAGAAGATCTCAGATCCTGGCTATTTGGTGCATGCCTAGACTGCATGTTACTGAGAATCAAGTCACCACTGGGCCTGGAGATTTTTTTCTGAGCCTTCTCACAGGTCCCTAGTGGGATAGCATTCACAGAACCAAACGGTACGGTAGTATCGTTTAAGTAGGAATCGCCCCAAAATTTTGCGCACTAACCAAAATTCCGCCTTTAAAAATCAACCTAGAGACATCTTATGTGACGAAAATTACCTTAAGTTTATGAAATAGTACTAGTCCATATAATATATAAGGTAAGTGCACCTAACTCCAGACAGTTTTTGCTTTTGGTGCTCTATCTCTACCATGCAAATGAATTACTTATACCTTAAAATATAGCGATAAAGCCTATCCGATAGTGCAAGTGCATCAGTTCTGCAAGTTTCATCAAAATATCTCCATCTGTTGAGGAGCAGTGCTCCAAAATTCAACTATGTGTAAATTTCGCACATGCTCCTAACTCTGGACACTTTTTATCACGCCTGAAACAGTACTTCCAAAGTTGATTTCGAATTTTAAACACTGCCGTGTTAAACTTGCATCTATTGCCCACTTCATACTCGATTTTATGTGTCATAGTATCTTTCATTGGGTATTTCAACTCTAGGTGTATTTCCACAATTATTTATGCAGCATTAGTGAGACTGGCTCTTACAAAACTGTCCATAGCAAGTGTTTGGCTGATTGTTAGCAAAAGAAACTTGGTACAGTGGTACGTTATAGTTGTATCTCTGCACTGTATTGAAATCAGCCAGATAGATCTTTGAGTTTGGGAATAAGCATCGATTATCGAAGAATTTTCCACACATGAAAGTAAATAATCACCTCATTTGGAAAAACTAGTAGGACTTTAAAAGCTGAATTTAGGATCACAACATCATTGTACATAAAGCATTAATAACTTAAATTTCAAGTAAATGCTGTACATAGTTTTGGAGATATGACGCCAAATATTGGAAGTGTCGGAATTAGGCACACTTATCTTAACATATAAAAAACACTTGCAGGTGGCCAGATATAGAATTTTTTTTAAATCACCAAAATACGAATTTTAGTCTCACTGCCTCACAAGATAACCTCACACTGAGCCTCTCAGTATGCAAGAATAACCGGAAAATAATGGGAGAATACGGAATAATGGAATATTTAGAGCTGACAATAACTAGATGCGGGCGGTGGACAGGAAACAGAGAATTTATTTGGAGTGGCCTTAGTGGTTGTATGTGTTTTGTATTAGGATAGTACCTTGTACAGGCTTGCCTTTTGTACCGTTCCTTCCCTTGTGGTAAATTGATAATAAATAAATCTATATTGAGCATCCATTTTTAAAAATCGGGCTGGAATGTCTAATCTTATAAGGTATTCGTGGTTGCCTCTTGGGCCACGGTACTTCTGATTCAATTGCAATTGCTTGATTCAGTACAAGCTAACCTCTTGGCCAATCCTAGCTATATAGTGAGCTTTAATTTGACTAGCAGTGGGAGAAAATCATAAATGTGCAAAAAATGTACACATTAGGCCAATGAAACTTGATTACCAGTTTCTCGCTCAGATTTTTGAAAATTTGATGCGGGCGGGCGGTTATTGTTCATTATTTTCTAAAAGCACAACACACATCTCAAACATGAAGATTTCTACCAAAAAAAGTGAGTCTACATTGATTACTCCTGTATTAAATAGCTAAAATACGTTACTAATCCGTATAACAAGTGATTTTTCCATTAGAATATAGCTCATTGCTCCATTAGAGTAAAAGTGACTGCTCTATTAGAGTTTCAATCTGAAATACCAATAATGAAATTCCATGCGGGTGTATCAAAAGCATGCGGGCGATGACGCGAAACTGGTAATCAAATTTCATTGGCCTTACAACTGAAAACTCGCAGCCTTAATACACCTCGGTATAGTCGACTTACCTCCAGAGCATTTCCCCAAAACCATCTTCCTGGAGGTGAAGGCAACGAACGAATGTGATAAATGTCACGGCACCACGTGATCCACGAAGTTACAACACCAGTTAGATCAGAAAAATACACCAGTACAAATAACAGCAGTATCACTAGAAGACCAGCGATCAATGAATAGCCGATATCCATAGGCTCTACACGGATTTCAAAGAATTCTTGTGAGGATAAATTACAAAAGCCATACGAGCTTGCTAGCATGTTTAATGAAGGTTAATAGCTTAACCGTGGTTAGCACACAAAGAATCACGCACGCCTCCAGCCAATCACGCACGTGATGCAGAATGCGCCATTTGTTGACTCGTGTGATCGAACTTCAACTTGTCGTGCGTAAAAGTGTGAAACGGAGAACAATGACATTTCTACCTCACTGAAGCGGAACGATATCCTACAGTAGGTTTTGTCTTCCCGTGAACCACTGTGACAGCCGTCAGATTGTAACCATAAAGAGGTTCAAGCAAGTTTCACTAGTGCTCTGGCCGTGGTGGCACTGATACACACAAACAGATCAACAACTGATTCTATCGATCGATCCCCCAGTATCGTCTCGCCGGGTGAGTTGTCACCTACCACCGGAAGTCCCCACAAACCAGTCACCGGTTTAATACCGTGCCTCCTCCCTTCACACAGGAAGGGAGTGAAATATAGTAAATCCTGGAGATAGGTGTAGAGGGTACCTGGCCTGTTAGGGTAAGGTAGAAATTTTCTTTTTAAAGGAATTCAGGCATGAGCTGACCACAAATTAAATTGGATTCCACGTTTCTTGTATGTTTTTAGCCCGTAGGAGGGAATAAAGTAATAAAGGGGATGTTAGCTAGGCTTGGTTCAGTGAGGGACAGGTGGATTGGCCTACATCAGTAGCACTCAACATGAGCTACGTCGGTAGCACTCACAGACATGAGCTACGTCGGTAGCACTCACAGACATGAGCTACGTCGGTAGCACTCACAGACATGAGCTACGTCGGTAGCACTCACAGACATGAGCTACGTTGGTAGCACTCAGACATGAGCTACGTCGGTAGCACTCACAGACATGAGCTACGTCGGTGCTAGCACTCACAGACATGAGCTACGTTGGTAGCACTCACACATGAGCTACATCTCATGCATAAGCTATATCGCAATGTTGGAAACACCTAAGTTGGTACTTAAACATGGACTATGTCTCACAATGTGAGCTACGGTGGTAGCACTCGCGCATCAATTACGCCGATAGTACTCAAACATGAGCTACGTCAGTAGCACTCAAACATGAGCTACGTCAGTAGCACTCAAACATGAGCTACGTCAGTAGCACTCAAACATGAGCTACGTCAGTAGCACTCAAACATGAGCTACGTCAGTAGCACTCAAACATGAGCTACGTCAGTAGCACTCAAACATGAGCTAGAGTAAGCGATCTATTGTCGGACACCATCTATAATCGGACACTTTTTCTCAGAAACTACCAGGACGAATCTTCTGAAATTTTCCACGGATAAACTTCACACTTAGCCTAGCAATGTACCAAAATTTGGGCTGGAAAGCTTTTGTGGTTGCTTTGCTACAGCCGATTAAAGTGACTGTCCGAAAACCTCTAATATCGGAAGTTTACCTCTTTTATCGGACACCGCCCAGCAATCCTCCACTAAAAGATGAAATTCCTCACAACCACCACTGACTGTTAGGGGAATACATGTACTTTCTAAGCAGCCATAGTTTGTTTCATTCCTCCACTTGTAAGCGGAGCTACAACCATTAATATTCGGGTGTGTCGCGACCTCTGTAATCGGACAGAGCAGAATTTCATTTCACGCGGTTTTATCACTTCAAAGCTACCTTTTAGGTATAATTAGCCACGAAAATGAAAAGTGTGGTACAAAATCTAATTGGATTTCCAAGGAGTCGTAAAAATTTTACCATTTTAGCGATCAGTGTGCTACTGTGGGACTCCACAAAATGACTTATGAACTGTTCGGAAGAACTTTTAGCACTGAAATGCATGGGTGTAGCACAAAGGGAGGGTCTAAAGTCCTTCCACCCCTCCACTTCCAATTATCAAGATATACTCTAATAGAGCAGTCAGCTACTCTAATGGAACAGTCATGTATTCAAATAAGTATTTAGGTGCATTTTTGAATAAAATTTCAACCTTGGTACATCAAAATGAATTTCAGAAGGCTAATTTTCAAAGCTTTTTTGGGGAGTCATGCTCCCAGATCCTCTTGATAGTGCATGCTTTAGATGATGATAAGTGTATACTTATCACATGCACTGCAAACTGTATGGACCAGCTACCATTCTAGCTTGTAAATCCCTTATGCACCTTATTTCTGCTATATCCCTTGCAGCCATGCATGTCACACATGCTATGGCATTGCAATGTGCTCAATGAAAGGTATGATTTTGCTTAATTAAAAATAAGACATGCATGCATGTGTATATAGCTAATTTGCAGGTGGAAAACAAAACTTGTACATTGCTAAGAACTCCTATCATCCAGTCAAGAAATTGGGTCACATATAAGTGATGCAAAGAATGACATCACATGTTCATGTTCTGGAGTAACAACCAGCAAGGATGACTATCACTATATATTTGCCATTTCTGCAAACAACCATTCCAGCAGTTAAATTAATTACGATCCAGATTGGAGCTAATTGTGTGCTTTTAACCTACATTATACACTTGTCACAGCTATATCTATATAGTGCACATGTCATGCCTTTCTTTGTTTCATTTTAAAAATCTGTAATATCTTCTATAGATGTATAGGTATATCACAGTGAGTGCATGTAACTAGTTGTTTATTTCATATAAAACTACCTTTTGTTTAATGTGTTGCAAAGCATGTGTGACATGCATGGCTGTAAGAGCAGATAGCAAAAGTTAATTAGGTGCATGAAGGACTTAAGTAGCATAGCTGGTTGAGAGTGAGAAGCATTCTTACCATGCAAAGCATGTTCTATCAAGGGAGTCTGGGAGAATACCCCCATGCAACAGGAAAGTTGAAGAGTAGTCTTCTGAAATTGATTTTGGTAACAAAGATGACTGAATTTTACTAAAACCTGAATCTAAATGTTTGTTTGGACACATGACTGCTCTATTAGAGTATATATCTTGATAATTGGAAGTGGAGGGGTGGAAGGACTTTAGACCCTCCCCTTTGTGCTACACCCATGCATTTCAGTGCTAAAAGTTCTTCCGAACAGTTCATAAGTCATTTTGTGGAGTCCCACAGTAGCATACTGATCGCTAAAATGGTAAAATTTTACGACTCCTTGGAAATCCAATTAGATTTTGTACCACACTTTTCATTTTCGTGGCTAATTATACCTAAAAGGTAGCTTTGAAGTGATAAAACCGCGTGAAATGAAATTCTGCTCTGTCCGATTACAGAGGTCGCGACACACCCGAATATTAATGGTTGTAGCTCCGCTTACAAGTGGAGGAATGAAACAAACTATGGCTGCTTAGAAAGTACATGTATTCCCCTAACAGTCAGTGGTGGTTGTGAGGAATTTCATCTTTTAGTGGAGGATTGCTGGGCGGTGTCCGATAAAAGAGGTAAACTTCCGATATTAGAGGTTTTCGGACAGTCACTTTAATCGGCTGTAGCAAAGCAACCACAAAAGCTTTCCAGCCCAAATTGTGGTACATTGCTAGGCTAAGTGTGAAGTTTATCCGTGGAAAAATTCAGAAGATTCGTCCTGGTAGTTTCTGAGAAAAAGTGTCCGATTATAGATGGTGTCCGACAATAGATCGCTTACTCTACGTCAGTAGCACTCAAACATGAGCTACGTCAGTAGCACTCAAACATGAGCTACGTCGGTAGCACTCACAGGCATGAGCTACATCGGTGGCACTTACAGACATGAGCTATGTCGTTAGCACTCACTGACATGAGCTACGTTGGTGGTAGCATTCACAGACATGGGCTACATTGGTAGCACTCACACATGAGCTACATCTCATGCATAAGCTGTATCACTACATATCACAATGTGAGCAATATTGGAAACACTCAAATGGGGTAAGTTGGTACTTAAACATGGGCTACATCTCACAATGTGAGCTACGTCGGTAGCACTCAAACATGAGCTACGTCGGTAGCACTCAAACATGAGCTACGTCGGTAGCACTCAAACATGAGCTACGTCGGTAGCACTCAAACATGAGCTACGTCGGTAGCACTCAAACATGAGCTACGTCGGTAGCACTCACAGACATGAGCTACGTCGGTGGTAGCACTTTCAGACGTGAGCTACATCTCATGCATAAGCTGTATCGCTACATATCACAATGTGAACAATGTTGGAAACACTCATATGGAGTAAGTTGGTACTTAAACATGGACTACGTCTCACAATGTGAGCTATGTTGGTAGCACTCACGTATCAATTACGCCGATAGTACTCAAACATGAGCTACGTCGGTAACACTCAAACATGAGCTACGTCAGTAGCACTCAAACATGAGCTACGTCGGTAGCACTCACAGTCATGAGCTACGTCGGTGGCACTTACAGACATGAGCTACGTCGGTAGCACTCACTGACATGAGCTACGTCGGTGGTAGCATTCACAAACATTAGCTACGTTGGTAGCACTCACACATGAGCTACATCTCATGCATAAGCTGTATCACTACATATCACAATGTGAGCAATATTGGAAACACTCAAATGGGGTAAGTTGGTACTTACACATGGGCTACATCTCACAATGTGAGCTACGTCAGTAGCACTCATGCATCAGTTACATCGATAGTACTCAAACATGAGCTACGTCGGTAGCACTCAAACATGAGCTACATCGGTAGCACAAACATGAGCTACGTCGGTAGCACTCACATGAGCTACGTTGGTAGCACTCAAACATGAGCTATGCCTGGAGCACTCAAACATGAGCTATGTCGGCAGCACTCAAACATTAGCTACATCGGTAGCACTCAAACATGAGCTACATCGGTAGCATTCAAACATGAACTACCGTATAGAGGGAAAATTTGACGCCGGTTTAAATTTGGCGAATGCAAAAATTCGCCAAATTTTTCCTCAGCCAAAATTTGCAAAGTCCTGCACGTGATATTTTAAGAAAGCCGCGTGGTGATGTCGATATGGAAGTATTTTAAGCGTGTCTCTTCTGAACCGGTGAAACGCGATGAGGGACTACCTGAACCAACAGGTCCGTTGAGCAAGTCTGTGCCAGTGAAGGCTATTGAACTCGCTAACGCTGAAGTTAAGAAAGTACAGGAGGTAAAATATGGGGTGCCATTTGTCTCAAAACCCCAAAAATTGAGATCTAAACTAAATATTGTCGATATTTACTAAACATCGACGATATTTATTAAACATCGACGACATTTAGCTAAACATCGACGACTTTTGCTAAACATCCATGACATTTACTAAACATCGACGACATTTACTAAACGTTGATGACATTTGCTAAACGTCGACGATATTTAACAATTCACCCACTTTTGCGTTTTAATTTTCTGCGAATCCTTCAGTATAATAATATTATAGGCGCTTATGCTTGTAAATACTAATTGCTGATTAGCTGCTTGTGACTGTAGATGAACCATCTGTGGTGCTATGCGTGACTCATTAGGCTTGTTTTCATTCGGATGAGTCCATGACCTTTAATGGAAATAATTGCTGCGCGTTTATTAAGATCAATGTTGCTGTCATCGGCGACTAGAGGAACTGATCTCATCTGTAACTAAGGATGTGAGGTATGGATTTACCTTTTCAGTTGTAAATGTGACAACTTGTAAACTGCACGTGTTTCACTTTTCATCCCTGGGTGTCAATACTCTCAGTGACAGCATTATTGAATATAATGCTGTCCGCTGTCACTGGGAGTATAATTCGGCTGAGTATAATTATTTAGTTGCATGAATCAAGTAGTGTTTTATTTAGTTGTTTATTAATACTTTACAGGACTGTAATGCACCTATCAATGTAATTCCTGACTACCACTGATACGGGGTAAGGGTAGGGGATGGTGGGGGAATTGATCGCTAAATTTCTCCAACATAGTGGGGATCTGTCTTCACTAAAGAAATTCACTCAGACAGCAAAGGTGTGTGCTTTCAGTTTAATTAGGAAGGAGTGTCTCGGGTGCTAGCTACTACGTTCGTACTAGAATCCACTCGAACTAACTCATCACTAGACCAACGCCACACAACCGTACAAATCCCCTCCTAGCCCCAGTATTCCCGGGGGTTACAAGTCGAGACTTGGTCGTGGTTTGCATTGCCAGTACGTCCCCAGTAGGTGGGGAATTGTAATTTTCAGTGATGCAAATCCCCACCTCAGCCCGTATTAGTGGTAGTCGGGGATTACATTGATAGGTGCATAACAGATCAATACATAAAATCATAGATAATATATACCTTACCCGGGATTGGAAACTGGAGTAAATTCAATACAAAATGCGCGAGCCGTCAGCATTGCAATAATCAACACCTTACCTTTGATCGGTATGGATTCATCTGGCACAAGAAGAACGGAGAGAAAGGGCAGATAAGCCTTCTAGAAGCGGAGATGAAAAGGATTTCTTATTATGGTAAGAGTCTTACTGTTGTTTTACTGGTGTATGATCGTCTAAATTTTGAGAGCGAATATCGTAGAATGCATTTTGTGCAAAAATGATTATTAGATCGCACCCTCGTGGTTCGGGGCTCTGAGAGCACGATAGAAGCATTCTTTTTCTATGTAAATGGTACTGATTGAAAGCTAAGACGTTAGCATATCCATTCATGTAAGCCAAAACCTTTAGTTCTGCCGTTCTGTGGTGAAATGACAGCATGAACTGCGAAGTAAGAATTTTTGCAGTGCTACAGTTCGGGGTTCACAGGCCTTTTTATAGACATTTTTAGCTTACTTTCTGATGTATTTCTAGTAATTCATACATATACAAACCAATGAGTATGCCTTTGAAAGCTATTTTTCCGTATTGGTGTAGTGAAATATTGATCCTTTTTAAGCACATGTGAGTATTTCATTTCAGCCAACTAGCTACAGTCATAGATAATGTAATTATATGCTACAGGTTTATTTCTAATACAATTTTCTGTGTTTACACTGTAGATGAATGACAGGAGAGGTCACAGAAAGCTTAGGCTTAGCACTTTCAGCCTAAACTGAAGAAACTACCTGTGAGTTTCCCACTGAGAGATGTGTCAGTGCTGAAGGTGTCTCTGCCATTGCCATTTAAAGTGTCCCTACCTATATGTCTTCCTTCACTGACACACCTGTCCAGTCTTTGCAAAAGTTGCAGTGTAGACTGAAGCAGTTTGCTGTCATACTGTCATTGAGCAGTACTGAAGGAAACAGCAGCATCAGATGCTCTACCATCAAATCAAGAACCTTGCTCATATTATAATCAGGTTGAAAGTAATAGACATCAGCAAACTTGCCCTGTAGAAATGGACATAGTTGGATTGGATGAAATGGAGACACAGGCCAGCAGTCATAATCAGGATCAAGTGACAGAAAACATGTATCCTTTGAGCATATGGCCTGTTCAGTAGACGATGACATGATTAGTAAGGCACTCGGACCAGGACCTGCTGAAGAAGAATTATCAAGGTGTTGTAATATTAGTATAAGATGTCAAGATCTGTGGACTTTGAAAGATTCTGGGTGGTTGAATGACCAGGAAAGGAGATAAGCATGCACTTATACCATACTTTAGCTGTGCTGCCATTCTAGGTGATAAACTCCTACATGAAATTAATAGCTGAGGCCAACACAAATCTCTACATCTAAAGTACATTTTTCTATCCAAAGCTCTCAAGTTTTGGCTATGAGGCTGTATGTAGGTGGACAAAGGAGATGGATTTATTTAGCAAGAGGTTGCTGTTGGTTCCAGTGCACCTTGGAACGCACTGGTGTTTAGCCAGCATAAATACTGCTCAACTACAAATAACGTATTATGATACATTACATGGAAAAATCCAGCTTGCCTGGAAACATTGGGGAAATATATTTCTAAGAAGTCATCCAACTACACTACCACCAAATGGCATTGTTCTACTTGTGAAGATGTTCCCAGACAAACAAACAATTCAGACTGTGGTGTGTTTGCATGTAGACTTGCTTGGTGTCTGGCCAACAGAAGCTCTTTCAACTTCAGTCGAAGTGATATGGTTAGCATTAGAAGATGAATTGTATTAGAGTTGCTCCTACACAAGCTTTTACCTTAATTAAGTTGTTAAGACTGTTTTTACTTGATTTGTGTTTGTGTCAGTATTATTCATATGAATGTATCATTGCAATCACGAAAATAATTTTATAACATTGTGAATGATAAAATTTTTGATGTTCACATCTTAATTATATGCTACTATCATACAAATCCCTACGTAAACTTTTTGATCGCTGTGTGCTCCTTTTGGTTGACTGTTTATACTTCTCAACCCAGAAGCTTGCATATGAAAACCCTTGAATTGTTACATACAGTCGAACAATTCTTTAATGTCCACTCTTCAGAACTGGCACATTTACTACCCTCTAGCTTCTGGTGTGTCTTTAGTCAAAGTCATCAGGCACAGTACCATCTCTTCCTTGAGCTCATGTTTACTACATTCTATTTTCTTATGTAGATGGCTACAAACATAACCGGCAGCAAAACAGAGAGCATTGCCTTCACATTGTGTCATAACTGGTGCTGCATGGATCAAGCTTGACATCATTAGTGGACACTGTAACATGATCACCGATGTATTTTCTGAAGATCACATCACTGACATGCTGGTACAAGATAGGAGTTGCAGTCACATTGGCAGAGGTCAAAAAGCCTACCCAATCCTCTATGAATTTATCCGAAGAGTGCAGCAAAAAAAAATTTTCTCCACAGCTTTTCCTTATTACATGATTTCTTCTTACAAGAATTCATGGCCTGCTGAAGTTCTGTCGACAATTTCAAAGCAAATTTTGTGAAAGTGTATAGTGTTTTCAGAAAGACACCAGTCTAGCAGTTTCTGAGCTACTTCCCTTGCTTCTATTGCCTCTAGGGACTTGATTTTAAAAGGATCATCTTCTAACACACTTTTAAGTGCTTCCACAAAAATATCCCTTTCCTTGGCACCTATAATGAGAAGAAATCATCGATTTATCTACACTATTTCGGCCCCATACAACACTAAATGACAGCTTACAAACGTTGTTTATGCTATAAACAATGTCTCACTAATATTATAATAGTTATACCAATCATTTATTTAATAACGGCAACCGGCAGACCATTATCGTCCGGCATTTTCACGAGGTCAGTTTTCTTTTCTTTCTAGTGCGAGTTTTCTTGGTTCCATCAACTGCTCATCCTGAATAACACGGATTAATGAAACGGAATTACGTTACACTAGGCTTGCTTTTCTGCAATGATGAGTGAATCTGTTGATTGGTGTTGATTGCTCCGGTTTCCAATCCCGGGTAAGGTATATATTATCTATGATAAAATTAAACTAATAAAATAGCTTGTTGTAATATTCATATGAATCTCAGCAGGCCACAATTTGAGTGCTCTTGCCAGACCAGTACTTTTTATTTAGTCAAATTTCCCAACCAAACAATATAATATGGACTTGCCTGTAAAGACGAAATTCTGAGATCATTTCACCTTGTCAACTAGCTACACACAATGGTAGTTCTAGAAATTTGCTGCCTGGTCTCCCAACTCAAAGGTAGAGCAACTTGTTAAGCTTGATTGTCAGTTTTGCATTATTGGTTGCATGCTTTTAATTCACCCTCAAGGAATTTTAATATTGGTAACTTAGATCAAGATACTCTAGTAGAGCAGTCAATATTAAATTACTCTGATAGAATCATCAACATTATAGAGAGGCAACAGGGATAATTGAAGAATTTTATTTGCTATAGAGTCATCCATGTAATTTATTTTATAGCAGGTACAGTGGAACCTCTCTTATCCAGGTAGTCTGGTATACTGTCCTTATCTCAGAAATATCCGTAACTGGCTAATATAACTGTTCTGCAATGTTACTATTGCTACTATACATTTTAGTGGGTAGAAGGGGAAGTCACTACAGAGCATTCGTGGTCACTCCCCTGGGTTGTAAATTTTTTTATCACCTAGCAACTAAGTGGTAGTTAGAATCAACAAGCCACCTAACACGTAAACATCTTATTGTCAATAGACTACAGGCCACATGCATGTGACTAATTTGGACTGTCTGGGCCTGGATAAAAGAGGTCCAGATAAGGGAGATTTCAAAGTTATTTCACAGGTCCCTTAGTCCTGTAGAGCAATGTGTGAGTCAGAGGCTGTACAGTTGAATTACAAAGTGCAAAATGATTCCAGTTTGTGTCAATGAATGCCTATCTACTGTATCAGTGTGAAAAGTTTAAAGTGAATGAGAATTTTTAATTAATCTTGGAAAGTACTGCTTCTTCCTTTTGCTACCCTGTCAGTACTCAGCAGCAGGCTGCTACAATTTTCAAAGTCAATGGCAATAAATCATCACAGTTTTTTCCCAGTTTTAAGAGTCAACAATTTTCAAACATGAGACATATTGTGTGTAAATCAACAGCTGTAATTTCAAACAGCTATAGTACATTTTTTTACATCTGTACAGCAAACTGAAAAACACACATGTGCATTGTGTGATGTCGCTAAAGTCTAGCCTCACTATATTATGTTTTTTTGTTTTCTTTCCTTTTTAGTTGTCTCCTGGTATACACTCACAAACTTGATGCGGACATTCTGACAAATCACAAAAGAAACCCAAAATAGTACATTTCTGAGCTCTGACTGTGGATCATCCATAGCGAGTTGATGAGCAACTACATACTAGGTAGACCTACATATGAAGCAAATACAGTGGAGTAGAATCTTATACTGACACTGCACCATTTAGTAATATGCTTAATTCTTTGTTCCACTACTTGAGAAACTTTGGCAATGGTGAAATTGATTGTCACCAAAGATCTGCTGTAGTGATTTCAATGGTTGCATACTTCATGCTATTTAATTAATAAAAGGTTAAACATGTTAATGTTTAATAACAGTACAAAATACATAAGTACTGTACACATGTGTAACTCAGTAGCTGCCAAGCACAGATAAGATGTGCTTTATTACAAAAGGCCATCTAAGAATAGATGTAGGGGTGCTCGAACACTTTCTTTTTACTGTGTAGTAACTACAATAGGAAGGTACTGCTATAAGCTACAGGTGCACTTGTATTTTGTAAACGCTAATATCTTTTAAAAATTAATGTGCTTGTGCCAATTATGTTGGCATGATTGTATATTAACAGGCTAGCAAAAGCATCAAGTATTATGCCAGCATATAATACAAGATTTTAAAGCAATGTGAATGTAAGAAATACGTGCAGCAAAACATGAACACACTATGCATAATGATATCAAATGTACAGTACTCTTATTTTTACAGTTTTTAGCTGATTTGATATACTCTAATAGAGCAGTCACAAAATATATTCTAATAAAACAGTCAGCTCTCTAGCACATTATTTAATTGCATGTGATGGGGCATTTAGAATGTAACAATATCCTCTCAACCAATCAGTTTGGCTTCCACCAAAAACATTCTGCTGATCTTCAACTACTATTAACTGTCCATGACTTAGCATCCAGTTTAAATGACAAAGCACAAACTGATTGCATACTGCTGGATTTCACCAAGGCATTCGACAAGGTTTCCCATAAACTCTTGCTGTTAAAGTTAAGGTACTATGGAACTACCAGAGAGACAATTAACTGTATTTGGTCTTTTTTAACCAACCGTAAATAGTAAGTTTTTTGTGATGGTTCTATTTCAGAAGCTGTCAACGTTACCAGTGGAGTACCTCAGTGCTCTGTATTGGGGCCCTTACTGTTTTTGTTTTTATAAATGACTTTCCCAGCTGTATTAAATCTACTTGTCACCTAATTTGCAGATGACTGTCTGTTGTAACGTATTAAGACACGTACAGATAGGTATCTTTGGAATAAGAAGGCCAATAGCTAGCTAGCATTCACAGTACATTAGTCACCTTGCATACCGTACGCAAGGAAATTTTGACAATAGAAAATTTAACAAAATTGACGAAGCAATTAAATTCATCAAACTTAAGTTCGTTAAATGTCTTTAAAAGTACAGGTTTTGTCTACAATTTTTTGATTTCGTCAACATTTTATTCATGCTGAAATGTGAATTCATCAAATTTTTCCTACGTCAAAATTTCCTTGCGTATGGTACAGCAGTGTAGGTAAAGTATACAATGTGATGCATACACATTTTTAAAATGCTGTATTGATGTCCATATGAAGATAGGCTTGTGTATATATAAGACTGATTTTGTCACAAATATTTATTATAGTATGATAATAGTACATCACTGCACTAACAGGAAACAAATCTAGGTTGGCATATAAAAGTGTAAAAACAAAATACAAGAATGGGGTATGGTATCAATGAGACAGCAACTCATTTGCAGCCATATACATATAGTGCATTTTTGAGCTAGGATTTGAAATTATGTTAGGTGGTTATTCACCTGGGTCAGTCAAGCCCATGAAACAACTTTTTATTTATTAATGCTTTACAGCACAAGTGCTGAAGGTCTGTAGGACACCTGGTCCTACAGCCTGCTCAAAGACTTTAGCTACTTAGACTTTAGCTACTTAGGGTGTGTTTGAAAAGTTGGAGAAAGGAGAAAAAATCCATGACTGGACCTAGGTGGCCTCGAACCTGCAGCCATCCGATTTACGCTCGAACGCTTACAGGAGTCTACCAGGTGGTCAACTAATTTAAATTGCCATGTAATAACACTACATGTAAATGGGTAGTGTCAAGACCAGTATAAACCAAGATTTGAACTGTACTAGATCCCTTCTTCTCCCTACCCAATTAGTCTGGCCACACAAGGCAACCCAACATACACCACGCATGCACAAATTAAAGTATGTAGCTGTCATTGTGCACAAATCCTGTATGCTATAGAGTCTCTAGACCCTCGTTCACGTGAGAGTCTGCCTCTGCCAGACTGAGTTCTGCCACTGGAACATTGAAAAGCGAAAAACGTGCAGTGTACATGCTGTCACATTTACAGCTTTAGAGGCTAACCCCATACCTCTTATCCTCACAGATGAGTTCCTTCCTCTCAGTCCAACTCGTCGCCAACACAGCAACATTGACCTTAATAGATGCGCAGCATTAAAGGAGGTCCGAATGCCTAATGAGTCACGTAGTACCACAAATGATTCACCTACAGTCGCAAGCAGCTGATCAGCAATTATTAGTATTGTATGCGCCTATAATGTAGTAAAGGATCCGCAGAAAATTAAAACGCGAAAGCAGCTGAGTTGCTGAATATCGTCGATGTTTAGCAAATGTCATCAATGTTTAGCAAATGTCGTCGATATTTAGCTAAATGTCGTCGATGTTTAGTAAATGTCATCGATGTTTAGTAAATGTCATCAATGTTTAGCAAATGTCGTCGATGTTTAGCAAATGTCGTCGATGTTTAGTAAATGTTGTCGATGCCACGGTTTAGTAAATGTCGTCGATGTTTAGCAAATGTCGTCGATGTTTAGTAAATATCGACGATATTTGGTTTAGATCTCAATTTTTGGGTTTTTGAGACAAATGGCACCCCATAGTAAAAGAGGACCGTATCAAATCCTGACACTGACCTGCCCAGAGATATGAAATTGGCAAGAGGGCAGCGGAACACAACACAACGGTTTCCTTACGTTACTATGCCGAAAAGTATCCGAAGCTAAAATTAACAGAACCTAGTGTGCGGAGGTTTAAGAACTTGTACAAAGAGTTATCAGGCAATCCGGACCAGCAATGGGCTTCCAATTACTTATTTCTGTGCGTAGTTTTCAACTACAACAACTCTGGATACGATTTAGCTAAGTAACAAGTTTCATCCGTTCCTTTGTGTCAGTGGAGCACGAAATTTTAAAAATAAATCTTGCATCTTGTGAGATACTGAAAATGATATTTCTGTGAAGACAATAATCGTGCCTCCGGTTTCATGGTGGATCAAGCAATGGGATACTACAATGAACATCCCACAATGGTAGGGGGATTGATTTGTACTGAGGATTTTCTGTCCGTTCGAACATTGCGTACTGCGTGCTTGAATTACTTCACATGGATAATAATGCAGTACGCAATACAGCTGTACGCGATACGCAGTACACAATGTTCGAACGCACAGAAAATCCTCAGTAGAAGTTGATTTTTCGGATTGCGGACCCTAACTGTAGGAAGGGCGCGCGAAACCCGGATAATTCGTCAAATTTTATTCCGCCAAAGATCATCAGGAAAGCAATTCGTCAAATTTTCCCTCCGTCAAAATTTCCCTCTGCACGGTACATCAGTAGCACTCAAACATGAGCTACTTGGATAGCACACACATGAGCTACATCAGTAGCACTCACATGAGCTATGTCAGTAGTTGAGCTACATCGGTAGCACTCAATCTGTCATTAACACCGAGACATGAGCTGTCAGCAACACTCAGTCATGAGCTGTCAGCAACGCTCAGTCATGAGCTACATCAGTAGTAGCCAACATGAGCTATGGTGGTAGTACCGAAATGAGGTAAGTTGGTACTCAAACATGAGTTATATATCACAACGTGAGCTACATTGGTAGCACCCAAACATGAGCTACATCAGTAGCACTCACACATGAGGTACATCGGTATCACTCAGTTGGTATTACTCAAACATGAGATGTGTCAGTAGTACTCTAACATGAACTATGTTGGTAGTACTGAAACTAGGTAACTTGGTACTCAGACGTGAGCTATATATCACAATGTGAGTTACGTCAGTGGCACTCAAACATGAGCTACGTCAGTAGCACCCACACATGAGCTACGTCGGTAGCACTCACATGAGCTATGTCAGTAATACTCAAACATGAGCTGTGTCAGTAGCACTCAAACATGAGCTACGTTGGTACTACTGAAATGAGGTAAGTTGGTACTCGAACATGAGCTACATATCACAATGTGAGCTATGTTGGTAGCACTCACACATGAGCTACATTGATAGCACTCAAACATGAGCTACCTCGGTAGTACTCAAACATGAGCTACGTCAGTAGCACTCAAACATGAGCTACATCGGTAGCACTCACACATCAGTTACGCTGGTAGCACTCAAACATGAGCTACGTCAGTAGCACTCACACATGAGCTATGCCAGTAGTACTCACACCTGAGCTATGCCGGTAGCTCTCAATACGTCAGTAACGCTCAGACATGAGCTACATCAGTGGTAGCCGGACACGAGCTATGTTGGTAGTACTGATGAAAGGAGGCAAGTTGGCGCTCAAATGTAAGCTACATATCACAATGGGAGCTATGTTGGCAACACTCAAATGGTACTTAACATGAGCTGCATCTTGCAGTGCAGGCTATGCTGGTTGCATGAGCTGCATCGGTGGCATTCAAACATGAGCTACATTGGTGGCATTCACACATCAGCTACATCAGTAGCACTCACATGAGCTATGTCAGTAGTACTCAAGCATGAGCTGTGTCAGTAGTACTCAAACATGAGCTGCGTTGGTAGTGCTGAGATGAGGTAAGTTGGTACTCAGACATGGGCTGCATGTCACAATGCGATGAGCTACATTGGTAGTACTCACACATGAGCTACACTGGTAGCACTCAGACATGAGCTACATCGGTAGCACTCAAACATGAGCTACATCAGTAGCACTCAAACATGAGCTACATCGGTAGCACTCTTGCACTGAGGACTTTGGGCATACATTTCTGGCAGATCACTCGTGCCCATGTTATAACTACGAAATTCGCACACCCAACTGTGCAATATCTTGAGTGGATGAGATATACGCACTGGCTTAACAAGATATACGCACTGGTACCACTCAAACAAGAGCTACGTCGGTAGCACTCAAACACGAGCTGCATCAGTAGCACTCACACATGAGCTACGTCGGTAGCACCCACATTCACTAGTACACAAACCTGAGCTACGTTGGTAGCACTCAATATGTCAGTAATACCCAGACATGAGCTGTCAGCAACACTCAGTCATGAACTACATCAGTAGTAGCCAGACATCAGCTATGCTGGTAGTACTGAAACGAGGTAAGATGGTACTCAAACATGAGTTATATATCACGATGCGAGCTACGTTGGTAGCACTCACACAGGAGCTATGTCAGTAACAATTAAACATGAGCTACGTCAGTAGCACTCAAACATGAGCTATATATTATGTTGGCTGAAATGAGGTAAGTTAGTACTCAGACATGAGCCACATATCACAAGGTGAGCTACGTTGGTAGCACTCACACATGAGCTACGTTGGTAGCACTCAAACATGAGCTACGTTGGTAGCACCCAAACATGAGCTACGTCGGTAGCACTCAAACATCAGCTACACCATTAGCACTCAAACATAAGCTACGTCGGTAGCACTCACACATGAGCTACGTATGTCGGTAGCACTCATACAAGCTATGTCAGTAATACTCAAACCTGAGCTACGTCAGTAGCACTCAACAGGTCAGTAACACCCAGATACAAGCTGTCAGTAACACTCAGACATGAGATACATCGGTAGTAGCCAAACATGAGCTATGCCGGTAGTACTAAAATGAGGTAAGTTTGGACTCAAACATGAGCTACACATCACAATGTGAGCTACATTGGTAGCACTCACACAGGAGCTATGTCGGTAGAACTCAAATGAGCTATGCCGGTATGGTAGCACTCAAACACAAGCTACGTCGGTAGCACTCAAACTTGAGCTATGTTGGTATATAGTACTGATACGAGGTAAGTTGGTACTCGAACACGAGCTACATATCACAACGCGAGATATGTGGGTAGTACTCACACATGAGCTATGTCGGTAGCACTCAAACATCAGCTACACCGGTGGCACTTATACATGAGCGGCATCAGTAGCACTCACATGAGCTATGTCGGTAGTACTCAAACATGAGCTACGTCAGTAGCACTAAAACATCAGCTACGCCCGCATCATTTAAATATGAGCTATGTTGGTAGCACTCACACATGAGCTACGTTGGTAGCACTCACATGAGCTATGCCAGTAGTACTCAAACCCGAGGTATGTCGGTAGCACTCAATATGTCACTAACACTCAGACATGAGCTACATCAGTAGTAGCCAGACATGAGCTATGTTGGTATTATACTGAAACGAGGTAAGTTGGTACTCAAACATGAGCTACATCTCACAATGTGAGCTATGTTGGTAGCACTCACATGTGCTACATCAGTAGCGCTCAAACATGAGCTACATTGGTAGCACTCAGATTTGAGCTACATTGGCAGTACTCAAACACGAGCTACGTCCATAGCACTCGAACATGAGCTACGTCCGTAGCACGCAAACACGAGCTACGTCAGTAGCATTCAAACATGAGCTACGTCAGTTGCACTCAAACATGAGCTACATTGGTATTACCCAGATATGAGCTACGTTGGTAGCTCCCATACATGAGCTGTGTCGGTAGCACTCAGATGATGGAAGTTGGCAGCACTCAATTATGAGTGATGTCAATAGCACTCACACACGAGCTATCTCAGTAGCACTCGAACATGAGCTACATTGGTAAACGGGGGCTACATCAGCGCTCAAACAAGGGCTACACTGGTAGCACTCAAACATGAACTATCTACAAATGAGCTACCTCGGTAGTACTTGTAAGTTGTAACATGAGTTACGTCAGTAGCACGCAAATATGAGCTACACACAAACATGGTCATAAGCTACCTCGGTAGTACTTGTAACATGAGTTATGTCAGTAACACGCGAACATGAGCTACATCAGTAGCACTTCTAAGATGAGTAGCACTTGACTGCATCAACCACAGACATGCAAGTTGGGGGCTCATAGTCACACATCAGCAATGTCGATCGGTAGCACCTGCCGCATTAGGGACAACTACATTGCAATCACACATCTACTATGTGTGTCTGATTGCATCAATTGCAGTAAATATATGACAGCTACTTTGGTAACTCAGTACACTCACACTTCAGCAATGCTGGTAACACCTGCAGCTGACTGCAGTAAATGTGACACTGCTGGTAGTGCTCTTCAGTCACGTTTGCTACGACATTAGTACCTGGGTGCATCAATCCCAGTAAAATTAATGTGGATATCACAGTACAGTCACACATGACACATCAGCTACCCAATTATCAATCACAGTCAATGCGACCTGTCATCACACATCTACACGGCAGCTATATTGCAGGCATCAGCTGCAGTTGAGGTGACTGCTACATCAGCAACACTATACAGTCAATGTCTGTCTACATCAGTGGCAAAAAATTGGGACAGCTATACATTATTACCATGCACTGTAACTACAGCCACATATCAGCTATATCGTTAGCACGGGACCAGGTCACAACAAGGTGGCAGAAACATCAGCACAGTAACCATACCTCAGCTATGTCATCACCAGACTGCACCATGATCAGCTGCATTGAACAAGACAGCTAGACCAGTAACATTGTACAGTTTATACTGTTAGCATCAGACTATATCAATTACAGAGGAGGTGGCATCAGACCATATCAATTGCAATAAAGGTGGCAGAAACATCTGGCCTTTCTATGCTGGTCAGTATCAACAACCATTACCTAATTGCAGCTCCTAACGGCGCTGCTGGCATGGTTTGCATTGAAGTGGCCAGGTCAACCACAAATAGGTAGACACACGTGCTAACACTTAACGGCGCCTATCAAAGGTGACAAGACCTCATCTGGGCAACAGGAAAACTAAGCTCAAACAACATGATCATTTTACACTTCAACTAGCCATTTAGTTATAACCCGTACTACCCCATTATGGGCTTTCTTTGGGCTATGGAACTCTCGCCCAGATAGGCTCGAGTTAGCTGCAGGGGCCAAAAATCCAACATCGAGTCATACAGATTACAACAAAGGCTCGAAAAGCAGCTACGCGCCTGTCACCGACCTGCGCTGATAGGGGATCACGTGACACCGGATCACGTGATGAAACAACCTGACCACCTGCCAAAAATATAAATGTTCATACCACCAACATCAACAACTACAAAACGTGATTCGACAAAGGTGCTAAATATTCATAAGATATCAATGATGACACACAAATGATCTCAAGACTTACAAATGACGTAATACAAGGGTTGCATTATAAAAGGGCGTGGCTGATATGTTGCATGCGAAATTCTGCAGTATCGGCACTGGATAAACTGTGAAGATGGCAATTCAATTTCAAAGCGATGTTCCTTCTTTTTTGCGAGGTTTTGTTATCAACGAGATTCAACTTGGAAGGCAAATTAGTCAGGGGGAAAACAGCAAGATCGTAGAAGCTAAATATTATTATTATTATTATTATTATTTGTTTTTACTGTGCAGAAATCACAAATGATTATAACGCACAGATATAATTACTTCAAGTTGTTACAAAAATTATCCAGTATGAAGGTTTGTCAGTCGTCGTTAAACAGATTAACACCAACCATCTAAGCGAGCAAGAAATCGAAGGATTAAGAAGTAGCCTTTTGACGGAATGTGACCGCAGCAGTCGACTACGTCACCCGAATTTCGTTCGTTTCTTCGGTGTTTACTTTCCACCTGAAGCAAGGATGCCTAGTTGGGTGATGGAACTTCTGTACTGTGATCTAAATGACCTTTTAGAGAGGAGGAATCAAACCATCCCTCTTGAAATAAAAATGTCTATTCTGCACCAGATTGGACTAGGCCTAAGATATCTACATTCGCAAGCTCCATCCATCATTCATTGTGATTTGAACAGTAGAAATGTTTTGATTTCAAAAGGGTTGGAAGTGAAGATTACAGACATGTGCACAGCTCGTTTGCTTGATCACCAAAACTCTCCAAAGCATAAAACTTTTGGCACTGATGACTTCATGCCCCCAGAGCTATTTTTGAAGAATTTAAGCATCAATAAATATGGAAAAGAATTGGATGTGTTCTCATTTGGGTGCGTTATATTGCACACATTCTCCCAAAAGTGGCCCACCCCCTCACAAATAGTGACTAATGAAGTACCTAGATCAGAAATTGACAGACGTGCCCAGTACCTTGATAAAGTGCCCAAGGCAGTGGAGGACGTGGTAGTCCCTTTGATTAAGAGTTGCCTGGAGAATATTCCCTTTGACCGACCAACTGCTGAGGAAGTGTGTGATCAGCTAGAGACGCTGGTAGTGAACAGAGAGAACACCTTACCAGATAATCTGCTGCAGGCTCAACTGATGCTCCAAGAAAGTCAACATCAGATAAAGAGTCTCACAGTTGAGCTGCAAAATAAAGATGCTGAAGTGGAAGCACTCAGATCTGACATGTCCAAGCTACAAATTAATTCATCTCCTTACTCACCAGCCAAACAGGTAAATATAAATATATGCATACATGTTGTACTGTTAATATTCTTATAATACCAGGTCAACAAGAGCAGCACTGATTTTTGGAGCAGTCTTAAGTTAACCTGGGAACAGCGCACTGACCTGCCTGCATCCTGCTGGGCCAATTCAGTTGTTGAACTAGATGGAAATATATACATTGCAACAGTAAGTTCTACCTCTCCACTAAAGTACGACTACAATAATGACCACTGGACTATACTACCAGAGTTGTCTTGTGTTCAATTTAGTTTTGTGACTGTACCTAGCAGGAAACAGGTGCTAGCCATTGGAGGAACAAAAGTTGAAGATTGTGCTATAACTAATGAATTAAGCAATGAGGTGTTCTTATGGGATGAGGTGTATGAGAAGTGGTTGGATGTATATCCTAATATGCCTACTGCACGATGCAAACCATCAAGCATTTCTCATGAATCAGCAGTTATAGTAGCCGGAGGGATATCATGTAGAGACCCTTGGACTATGACAAGAGCAGTAGAAGTTCTTCACATTAATGACACTAGTCTCTCTGACTCATATTGGAGTGTGGTTGAACAATTACCACATGCAACATATGAAGCAGTTCCTTTAATTGTTAATGACAAAATGTACATCTGTGTGGGGTCAGATGATCTTAATGATTGCTATGCTTCTCGCAGTATAGTGACTGCACCTCTACCAGAACTACTACAGAGCAGTAACAGTAGTTCCATTAGCACTGGTCAAATGTGGAGCAAGTTACCTGACATGCCCTATCCCTCAGACTCCATCACTTACTATCAAGGTCGACTGATAATGTTTTGTGGTGTTGATCTAGTTGAACAACCAGATGAAGACAAGCCAATATGGAAATTAGTTCCACTGATTCACCTCTACAATCCTGATACCAAGTCCTGGGATTGTGTTGGCGATTTTCCACCTGGATATTATTTGGGCATGTCTGTGTGCATAAAAGAGAACAAGATTCTTTTCATAGGTGGACTGACTGGTGGTTACAATACTGGTGAAAAACAAGACTTGATGACAACCTGTTTAGCAGTAACATTCACCCCACAGTAACCTGCAACCATAATGAATATATAGAAAAAGAGTCTGTATTATGTTCAGTACATAGTATTATCTGGTACTTTGTAGCTAGCTATAGGCTTATTAATTTATGACTTTTGTTTCTTTCCTTTGACACAGACACAATCACTTTGGTGGGGATGCTTTGGGGAATATGTAAGTAGCTATACAAATTTGCAAAAGTTTAATGTCATGGTGTGATAGTATCTAAAGATGAAATTGAAAACAGAAACTGAATGCAACAAAACTGAAAGTGATATCCACAATATAAACACACATTGTTTTATTGTGTTAAATCCAACACACAGACCATCAAACCACCAACTAATATTACGCATGCATGCTAACCACTGTAGAGCTGTGCGATACCATACCATTAATAGGGTATCACAATGATATACTTTAAGAATCAATACTACACATGGTGTCAACCTACATGAGACAACTAAGCCATATTATATAATAGTTAAGCATATAATTTATTCTAAACTACAAAATCCAACTTGTATATAAAAATTTAAAATTACTAATTGATGTGAATCAGCTTGAATGTGAATGCACACACAATAAATAACATTGTTCTATAATGAACTATATAGTTCCAATTGATGAATAGTTCTATAGTTGTTGACAAATTAATGTGAATAATCGGCTTCATTAAATATAACATAATATGAATGTACACAATAAATAACACAGTTGATTATAAACTATATAGTTCATTATAATAAACAAACTATAGATGTCAAACAAATATTTAATACAATACAAACTCGTGATGCTTCACAGTCTAGAAACATCATCAAGTGAAGCTAGTACATTAGATAGTTCAGTTCTTTGAGCTACACTCATTCTCTGAGTAAGACCCATCACTGACTCCATCAACACATCAGGGTGACCATCCAGAATACTAGTAGAGTTAACAAAGTTTTGGTATATACATACACACATACACATATACACACATACATACATACATACATACATACATACATACATACATACATACATACATACATACATACATACATACATACATACATACAACTGCAGTCATCTTTGTGAACACTACATCACAGACATTAACACAAGATATATGACAATGTATACCTGCTAATGTGCTGAAGGGCATATTCTCGAGCTAGTAGATGGACATTACTTTCAATTATTGACTTTTGTTTGTTTTGTTCATCCAACTGTTCAGATAACCACTCCACAACTGCCTCATCATTGTGCCATTGGTAAGTCTGCACACACATACATGTCACAAGTTAACACACTGCTAAGCAAGGAACAAAACTGTGAATTATGTCATGTGATAATCCATCAAAACATTAATCAAGACACGTGGTAGTGTGTCATGCAGCCAAGAAAGCCAGCACATCACACTGTGTGTAAATTGACAGGAAGAAAGAGAAAATGCTATTTTTATGCCTGTACAGCTCCATGGTCCCTTCTCCAAAGCACACCATTTTTGTATTATAGCTGTAGGGTAGACCATACAGCAAATTTGATTAAATTCATTCCAGCCTTCAGGAGATATTGGTGGCCAAAGTTTTTTTCTTGGTTTTCCCCCCTTATTCTAAGGGTTCTACGGGGCCTAGATTATTCTTTTTGCATATTTTGCAAAAACTGTTATAAAAGCAAATGAGTAATTTGATTACCTTGAAATTTGGACAGATGAAGAGCATATAAAGGTGAATTTCACGTATTACGTTTGCAAGGAATCTGATAAATATCCACAGTGCTGTGAACGCTCATTTGCATAAAAAAATTTGACCTTCTGTCGTGGCTACAGAGTAAATCACTTATAGGCATAACTTAAAATTTGGTGTGTACATAGGCTAGCCATTGCAGCAGTGCCTTTTGATGGTTTGCAAAACAAAGAAGTAACAGGTACAAAGCAAAACCAAACAACTGCAATTTGCAGAGTTGAAACACTCTAATAGAACAGTTACCGTGGGATTAAAAAAGTGCCTGAAAAAAACTTACCATAGTTCAAATCAGACACCTACATACTGAATACTCAAACAACACTCAAATCCTTAATGACTGGGCCACTACTATTACGGCTGTTCACCACTACTTCATACGTAAATGAAAATTCCAGTAAAAGTTTATACTAATGGAACTTTCTGTGTGCACTCTATTAGAATTCCTAAAAAAAATGTGCACTCTATAAAAATAGTGATGTCATGTCCAGTACCCTATAAGTACCCTCACATGATCACAACCATTGGCTGCTTTCTTGCTCAGCGACACATGTAGCACGATGTTGACCAACATACTCCTCTCCGGAATGTCGCCACAAGAAGAAGCAGCATAGCCACCATCGCCATCACAGGCAGAGTTCTCCCAATGATTCACCAACATCACTACGATGCTGACTAACTTACATGCAGAACCAGGTATCGGAAGACTTCAAGACAGTCCAACACAACATCAACTCCATCTCGCAACGAGTCGCTCAGTTGGAATTGACTGCCCAGCCAGTTGCAACCAGAAGTGAGTAGAGTCTTGCCAGTGCTGTGACTATGCTACCCAAGCAGAGTCTCAGCCACAAGGACAAGTCTTCCCCTTGATGAATTGCAACCAGCCCAAGAAGCAGCCAATGGCAACAGTGTGCAGAGTTGCACAGACCCTCTACTCTGGGGCGATCGCTCCAAACCCAATTGCAACCCTCCTGACTACAATGAGATTGTCTACTGGTCACCAGTTGAATTGGATTTCAATTCAGGAGAGACATCGAAGATCTCAGACAGCGCTGCCAGGGTCATCAAAGAGGCCTTCTCTTAGATGCTTACCTACAAGAAACACCAAAGTACGAAGAGAAAGCATCCACACCCAGACAGTGTCTACACTAAAGGCTCCTGACTGGATCCAGCCATCAAGTCTAAGCTGCCCCAAACAAGCCAAAGATGTGGATGAGAACCTCGTCCGCCTACGAAGTCAGGTACTGGATGTGGCCAACCCCTTAGTGAGCCTCCTGGAGTCAACACACAGAGTTGTGCTCACTCCAAAAAATGCTGCAGAGACAGCACAACAAGCCCTACAACTGCTGGGAACACATCTCAGCAGACCGACCCCAGAAGGTTACACCAGGAGCTCTCCACCCTAGTAAAAGAACAGGAGACCTTCACAAAAGCTGCCCTTTACTCTTTGGGAAGGACTTTGATCGACAGGCCAAGGAACATATTGACACTGTCCGCTCACTCCAGAGATCCTTTGCCAGCACAAGACCTAGCCAGTCTTTTCAGAGGGGCTGCCCCCCAATGTCCAGAGGAGGCGGCAACAACTGAGGCAACAAGCAGTTCAAGAAACCTGCAAAGAACTACCACAGTGTCAGAGACACTAATAAACACAAGGGTGGCAGAGACCCTTCCCATTGCCCTAGGGTTAGACGCACTACCAAATCAGGTGCCAGAGATTGCACCAGCCCCAACCCATCCATCATAGGCATCCCAGTACTACACTGGTATGCTCATGATGCCCAACAATTTTACTCCTACTTAAAGCAAACAAACCCAGCCACCTACTACCACCAAGGTGACAAACATACCCAACGAAGGAGACTGTAAGTTCAATGTGGTAATCTACGACACAGATGAACGTAGCAAGGGAACAACTAGGTGTGAGCGATTTAATCATGACTCAGATAAAGTTACCACTATAGTCACTGAAACTGAAAGCAGTATAAATCCTCTACATTTTAAGACTGAGCAAATACCATAATCAATCTCAGAAACCTTGGCCAATACTTGTCAGATTCAACAGAGCTATTGATACATCACTGTTATTGTCTAAAGCCAGTAAGTTGCCTAAGGACATAATGGGTAAACCAGACATGTCTCAAGAAGAACAGCATATTGAGTCACTTCTCTTAAAAGAAAGATGGCATTTAATTCAGAACGTAAAACAATCAAAATATGCAGCAATAAACTTTTAATTCAGACCAAGGTGTATGGAGAAGTTACTATTTCAGTCTTTGTCAATTCTCAATCTTCACAAGCTAGAGCTGAGATGGATACCTCCAACAATTAACTAGCCTCTCAACACACCATGATTAATTAACAGTTAATAATATTTGCACACATACCACACCTTTAAATGTACGTTTACACTTACTTGTTGAGGACTGTACATTATATATAATTAATTAATTACACACAAGCTGAAAATTGCCCTTGGCCTGGGCTCATCAAACAGGGTATCTCACCAGTAGCAGCTGTAATAGCTAATCATTTGTCTGTTTCAATCGAATTTGAGCTGACCAAGGTACAAACAGTGACAGAGGGCTACCATATCCTCCTATCAGCCCCCAAGCAAGAGACCATGCCACACAGCCCTCACTTCTCATCAGAAAACAGAACCCTACTGTAGGAGGAGATTCACACATTGCTGGAGAAGCAAGCAATATGCAGGGTTATTCCAGCATGTTCATGGTACCCAAGAAAGATGGTGGACCGAGACCAGTACCTAAAAAGGCTCAACAATTATGTGAAGTCAGAGCACTTCAAGATGGAGAGCCTACACAGTGAAATCCCTCCCACAGAAGGGAGATTGGATGACAAAGATAGACCTTCTTCATGGTACCAATAGCACCTCCTCTTCAGGGTGAATGCCGAATCATTCCAGTTTCTATGCCTACCCTTTGGGCTATGTATTGCCCCCAAGGGTGTTCACAAAAGTCCTCAAACCAGCTACTGAGGACCACAGGCATCAGACTAGTGATCTACATTGACGACATGTTAGTCCGGAACACCTCATTGAAGAACATATCTATATAGCTCTCTTCCTCCTGGTGAGTCTGGGGTTTGTCATCAACAACAACAAAAAAATCCATACTAATCCCTTGTCAACAAATAGAGTTTCTTGGAATGACTGTGAATTCACAGTCCATGGAATTAAAACTTGAAAATAAAGAAGATCAGAACCGAAGTACAATATCTTCTGGCCACTCCAGATGTTCCTGCTTGATCACTAGCTCAATTGTTTGGCAAGGTAAAAGCAATCACTCCAGCACTTCAGATGGTACAACTGTTCTGTCACTCACTCCAGGTGTCTCTCAGGCAGAACTTGGCAGCCAATTCTCAGGATTACCAGTCAATAGTCAAGCTGTCTCCAGGACCTGCAATGGACAACATCTCACCTCCTACAATGGGAGAAGCCTGATTTCCCCAGCCTCCACAATAGTAATAGATTCTGATGCTTTGCTGCAGGGCTGGGGAGCCATCTGTGAGGGGAAATCTACCAGAGGCCCTTGGTCCCATCAGGAGCAGACTTTACACATCAATTACCTGGAACTTCTAGCAGCTACTCTCGCAATTCAAACCTTTGCCAAGGGACGATCAAGCATCTCTGTTCCCCTGAGAAACAGCATAACTGCAGTGGCGACAAAACTTTCACATCTGGCCAAGACCCTGTGGTGGCTCTGGTGCATGGAGAAGAACATTTCATTGGAAGCCCAGTCTCATGAACTCCAGGAAAGCCAGAGTCTGGCTGGACAGGTCAGAGTGGAAACTCTCACCCAAAGTATTCCAGAGAATCAATTCTCAGTCAGGTCTCCTGTGAATGGACCTGTTTGCAAGCTGGCTCTCCATTCAGCTCCCAACATTTGTCAGCTGGAAGCCAGACCCTCTGGCAAGGGCAACAGACGCATTCACACTGGTCTGTCAAGATCTTCCAAAGAAGATCTATGCAAACCGTCCTTGGAACCTGATAGGTAGAGCCCTGTCTCAAGCTTGCAGTCAGGGCACCCCAGAGCTCATCCTGATAGCTCCAGTGTGAAAAGCCCAAGCTTGGTATTCTCTGCTCCTGCAGAGATTGGTCAGAACCATCTCCCAGACATCCTACCCCAACTAGTCGCGTGGGTCATATTAGGGAAAGATGCCAGCGTAGCCAGCTTTTGGGAACAGCTACAGACCTGCTCCTGTCCTTGTGGAGGGAATATCATGTAAGTTATATGATTCCCACTTCCGTAAATGGGCAAGCTGGTATAGAGATTCCATTTGTGGACCTACAAGTGATGTAGCCGATTTCTTAGCAGAGTTATATGAAGGTCAGATCGTTCCTCTATTTCCACAACCCATGAACATGTTGATGGTCACCCTGTGGGTCAGCACCCCACCATTATTGAAAGGAGCATTTAACCCCAGCCAAAATACTCCATTACATGGGATGGGTCTATTGTCACAAGGTACATTACCTGAGAATCATTCCCTATCTCTCAAGTTGCTCTCCCTGGAACTGGTGGTGCAACCAGTGTTATCAAGACCATCCAGATATCATGACCTCTCCAACCTTGATCTGAGATATATGAAATTCTTACTGGATGGTGTGGAGTTAGCTCCCTAGCTAAATATTCCAGACCATCTAAACTAACTGTTCCATTTGTGTTTCGAGGCATGTCCATAGGATAGAGGCACGGAACCCTTTGTTGGGACTTGAGAGCAGAGCTTCTCCATTCATTGAGAGCAATGTCTCTTCACTCATCCACCTTCAACTCCAATCAGCATTATTGTATACAGTTGGAGCCAGAAAACAGCCGATGGGCGTGATCATGTGGGGTACTGGACATGACATTACTATTTTTATTTTATTGCTGAAATATGGAAAACTAGGCCAAAGACATTGATACGTTCACTTAACATTCCTCAATAGCTGGTGACCACTCTGTGATTTGAGCCATTCAAGCAATTGTGTCTGTATATAAGAAGAAACATGGGTAAAAACAAATCCCGGTTATGGCTGGCTTTGGAACTATATAGAGCATAAAATGAAATGAAATCTCTGCATCATTATCATTAACATCAAAGCAGCAACCGTTTGTTGGTCGCCATTTTTTTTTCACCCAGGCTATCGAAGGCCGCCCCCTTTTTCACAGCTTGGCAATTTTTGTATGGATTGCTATTACACATGATAATCACATGCATGTTGATAACTTACATTTACAGTTCCTTTGCTTTCTACAAACCATCGTCTCAGCATTATGGCTGCAGCTCCTGGTTGTATGGATTCATTGGCAGATCTTATTTTCTTCACTGCTTGATCTTCTAACAAATTTCTTCTTAGCCGCCAGTAGAAAAACTTTCTAGATGTTTTCCAGTCTAAAATATCCTATTCCAGTAAGAGTACGTAAATACTTAGGTATAAACAATGTTACATGGCAGCTAACCTGAATTACACCTTTTTCTAACATTCTACCAGGAGTATCATGTAAGTCAGCAAACTGAACTGCCACCTAATGTGTACCATGTACTGTTAGTACATATGCACCTAACAAATGGGAAATTATTTTAGCACAGCAACACACAAATAAAAACCTTAACCAAACAATGAAAAAAAACAACAACAGCAAAGCTATATGTTGCGCTGAATTGTAATGTGGCAGCAGAGCAGCAGCCAATAATAAAGTTAATGGCTCAAATTAATCAAAGTAAATAAGCCTAAGCACAACAAAAAAGCTAACTTGTTAGTCTAGTAATTGTCATATAGTATATGTCTGCCATCACACAAGGCTAGTCAAGTTATAGTAGTGTTGTACCTGATGATACATGGGGGCTAACTGCTCCTCACGAGTATTAATCTGTCTCTGAAGCACGTCCTGCTCATCTGGGGTAAGACCTGTAACACCAGATCATAATAACATATGTCATAGTGTGTTGTGCAATCAAGTTCAAGCCAGTATGTATGTATGTATTTAGTTTCACAAAAACATATGATTACAAATACACAAAAAAAATTTGGAATTTTCAACTAGAGTAGGGACCATAGCACATCGATAAAAAGTACTGAAACAAGCTGGAGTAGTGCATGATATTAAATCACAGTTGAACAATAAGAAGTGTTATATCCCTACTGTGCTCGATATAACACTTCTTATTGTTAACTGTGATTCAATATCATGCACTACTCCAGCTTGTTTCAGTACTTTTTATCGATGTGCTATGGTCCCTACTCTAGTTGAAAATTCAAAATTTTTTGTGTACTTTGTTGTTAACTTTTTTGTAAATAATTATTATGATTGGTGAACCCATGCATACCGCATCAAAAGAAAGAAATGGCACCGTGTGCCCCAGTTATATCAATTATCATTTGAAAAGTGAAGTATCCATTACACTTCATTGTCAGCTATGTTCAACTCGTTACACAGCAGCATGAATCAAGAACTGTTCGAAAAGCACCTCTGCAATCAAAGTAGCCACTATGAAAATTTCCGTTACGAAAGGAAGCCATCATGTGCTACCGCCAAATCGACACTTTTTGCTGTCAGCAAAGATGAATGGGACACAAAGGAAGACACTGGTAATGAAGAACACATTGCACGTACTGTGTATGCCAAAAGGCACCTCTCGGCCCAAAGCAACGTCGAACAGTGAAAAATCAAGCCCATAGCCTTAGCCGTTGTTGAGTTACGCTTGTCTGAAAGTATCAGTCAGTCAGTTACTTAGTCAGTAGAAAATTCTGTTAAACATATATTTTTTTAAATTCCGTAGCAACTTGTTGAAAGCATTTTGGGTCAATCTGAAGGCTTGTTTGGGCTTAGTCTTACCTAACCAATACTGCCTCATCGTTGTTTGGGAAAAGTAAGGCTGCTTTTTGGGTGATGTTTTTTTCATGGGCCACGCCTACTCCTTTGTGGTCCCTACTATACAGTACTATTGTACTGTATGATTAGGAAAGGAATTGTGGACACATTATTAATGATCCAAAAACTCTGATACAGTATTGGATGGACAGAGAGTCATGGATAGTAACACACCTGGTCGCTTAAATTTTTCTTGAAGTTCAATGTAAACAGCATCAGTCCTTGCCATAGTAGCCTGTATATCTCTTCGACGAAACTTTATCTCTACTGTCCCTTCAGCTTCCAACACGCCACCTCTGAACATGATATGCACATACGGTTACTAATACACACTGCACTAAACATGCATACATACACAAAATACACACACACACACAACACACACACACAACACGCACACACTCATATACATTGTGTACATTTAAGTTACCTGCAGTCACGGTCAGCATACATGTGCATGTGCTCAGGGTTGATGCTGGGGTCGAGTACTACCCAGGCTCCACCTCGCAGCTCCCCATTGGGTGGCAGGTATACATAAACCACTTGCTGGTATGCCCTCAATGCATCCACAATCATTGAACCATATTTTAATACTTCTTCATACATATCTAATAAGAGAGGAAGATGCTACAGCATTAGTATATTGAAGCTGTACCTCTCATTCCTCCAGAGAAGCCTCTCCAGTTTGCAAAAATGATGAGTGGCAATTCTTCTTGATTAAAGTCTCTGATTGCTTGTGCTGTCTTGTATGCAGAGTCAGGATACCAAACCTGACCAGCCTGAGATATCACCTACGTACAAGAAGACAATTATGCTGTGTCATTTCACTACTAGAAAATTAAGATGGAAGATGGAACTAATGGACTACTATTAGCAATACAAATAATATACATATCAATTTTAATAATAAAGTGTGCAATGTTTGACACATTCTATTAGAAACAAAACAGACATCATTGTGTACCTTGGCCTCTGAATCAGTGTTGGCAGGATCAGCAGGTATAGACACATCTACACTACGTGTTTCCACGGCAATCACACCCACTGGAATACCTCCCAAACTGAAACAAGATAACAAATGTGGTGCATGAACAAGTAGCTAAGATGTAGATAAGTATGAACACAATGCTATATCATGTGTATGTGGAGTCTTAATATTAATGATCACATCTGTACACAATTCAAGTCTTACTGTGCTCTTCCACACACCACAGTCTGAGCCCAATTTCTCAATGTCTCTATGAAACTGCCTTTGTCAAAAAACCCTGACTCCCACGTCCCTAGAAAGGAAAGATATAAATATACACACTAATGTTATAAACTAACAAAGGAAGCTAACTGGTAAACAAACACTAACCATTGATGGTTCTTCCCACTAGCATCCATCGAGGATCATAAGGAGCCTTTGTGGGAGTGTACTGTATAGTTCTGTCTACTGGATCGGTAGCAGGAATGATGGGCAGAGAAGCACCTCTGTGCTGTAGTGCAATAATAAGAAGAACAAAACACTACATCATCACGAACACTACATACAAGTATCATGTACATGCTATGAGTAAGCAAGTATGTTATAAAAGAAAGCAAAGTCAGATGAGATACAAAGCAGGTAAACACTAAACAGTAGAATTATCAGTATGGCTCACCTTTGGGACAAATGCCAACCAGTTTAAAATAGCCATCACTCCAGCAAAATCATCGGGAACAGTCAAATGAGACACACCTTAGCACAAATTTCAGTGATAAATATAATGTACATACATACATACATACATACATACATACATACATACATACATACATACATACATACATACATACATACATACATACATACATACATACATACATACATACATACATACATACATACATACATATGTACACTATTATACAGAATGGAAACGTGCAAGAGTACATTTGCAAGGGGTCAAACACTTGGGAAACACATATGAGATTTCCACCATGACTTATGATTTCCAAGTTAATTTCCACCCATGTAAATATAAAATTTTATGGAGAAACATGTAGGTCACAAAGCTTGATTTCTGATTTCTAACCAAGAGTGTACAAAGCTTTCTATCAGTGTCATGCCCCTCAGATACATGTAAATATTTCCCTCACCATTGGTGTACATGATTTGTGTACCACCCAGTTGAGCATTAGATGTGTACACTTCACGTCCCAACACTTTATTGAGGGCACCAGCTCCAGTTAAGATGATGTGCGAGTCGTCCAGTTGAATCACTCTCTGGCCCAACCTCACTAGATAAGCTCCTATCCCAATGGCTCTACATGTAACCTACATGAGTACAAAAATGTGACATGATTCTGTTAGAAACAAGATATTTTTTACAACTGAGAAAACAGACATCCAGGAAACAACTATATACCACTGTAAGCTCTGAATTGAAGGAAGTATCTCCTTGTTAGCTTTACCAAAGTCATACGTGTCATTCCTGTATTGCAAGTCAGACAACCATATATAATTCCTAAGAAAATATAGCCAACCCACAGCCAGTCCTTTGATATTTAGTTTCTTTTAAAGACCAATAAAGTGAACTTGAAGAATTTATACATAGTAAACATGTATTCATTACCAAACTAATAGTGAAAGTGTCCTGATAAGCTTGGGAAGTCTCTCCGGCTATCATCCCTGACCCTTGAAGATTCTCCACACCCAAACCATGTCTCATGCCTACACAGTGATCACTCAAACTACTACACAACAACATACTTTACTGACCTATAATATCAGTGATCTTGTAGCGTGACTCTCCATCTTCATCAATGAGCTCCGTGCGGACAATAGGATTTGTCTCACAGTTTAGCTACAAGTAAAAATACCAGCTTGTAAATTATGTCTCTTGACCTTATGGTGCTATTGGCCAGGACAATCGTGCTAAGCAGCTAACCTTTTTGAAATCAGCTGGTTCCAGGTAAAGATATTTGAATCCCTAATGAAAAATAAAATCACAAAAATTATACTTAACCAAATACTTCACCTTATCAGGAGTAGCAGGGTCAACCCATGCCACTTTAAACACACTCTTTACTTCATCAGCCAGTCCAATCCTGGCACCACTATTGGCAGAAATGTAAATACGAGGCAAGCCTTCTTGACGTGCCATCTCTGAAGCTTTCTACATTGCAATACACACACAATAATGATATAGTACAAACACTACCGTACTTGAAATAAGAGATCTTCTTTTGGTCCAAAAGAACCGATCTGATAAGTGATGTCATTGCTAATCACTATGGCATCACGGCCCCCTGGGTACTGGGGGGTATGCATTGTCATCTTCCACACCACCATCCCAACCTAGTTACATAGTATGATACATGTAAGTACATACATACACTATAAAATGACTTAGTCCCCATCTCTTTAACAACACCACTGGCCCCATCAGTTAAGATTCATTGAACATATAAATATACAAATATGTACAGTCAGTGAGAACCATGTCACTTGATAATGCACAACGTGATGTGTCTGTCTCACCTGGTTTTCTCCAGGCACTTGGTTGATTTCATGTAACTGGTTGTTGTCATCAAGATCCAGTACAGTTACTTTGAGCTGTAACAGCATGCTCATGACTGCAACATTATTATCTCATAAAGTTTGCATACAATTTTATCATCAGAAGGAACAGTAGATAGTTTATGAAGTTCCTTGTGTTTCTTCCATTGTTTGGCTAATGCCTAAACAATTATCACATGTAACAGTATTTACATGCTAAACACACAAATAAAGTGTACTTTTGTACATCAGAAATACAACATTGTATTTCTTTTGAGTCTTCAATCAAAATTTAAGGGCGATTGTTATATTAAACTTGAATAGATGGTTTTCAGAGACGAGGTTATACAAAATACAACAAAATTACTACAACTGACTTACTTGACGAAACACTTCAGGGAAATCATACACATAAGTTGTCCCATGTGATTGAGCAGTGAATCTTTTCTGCTGTAAATGATCCTTTGTGACATAAGGTGTGTTCACTTTGAGACCATGTAGTGGTCCTATCTTACTACCATATGTCTCAAACACAACCTAAAGAGAAAATAAGATAGAAAGATTATGTAGGGTCAGTGCTCTGAGAAAAAAAACTAATACTATGTTATATAACACTAAACAAGGCTCTGGACAAGACTAGTCTAGAAGTTGACTAGCAGTATATGTATGCAATAACAATGTTACACATATTGTCATAAACATATGGCAAACAGTCAACAGAAGTAATAACCTCTCCAGTTCTCTTGTCTTCTACTTCAAAGTATGAGTGAGCATGAACCTGTAGGCTAGCATCTCCAGTCATGAAGATTCTTACTTGTTGTTTAGGAGCTTCTGGTTGTAACCTATTGATATACACAATAGGGTGACCTGTAGTTAAGGATGGGTGGTACCTGATTGTGGCTTTTATTTCTGCTTCAGTGACCCTTAACTTCCACAGCCTGATCCCATACTGGGACTGTGTTACTAGACTGTACATCTTCTCTTCTATCTGTATAGTGTTGAGATGATGTCAAACTAGGGTGACTTAAGAACAAACCTTCTTAGGGTCCATGATAATAGGTGGAACGAAATGTAAGAAAATGTGATTGCAATCAGTTCTTTGTGACTGTAATATAAGATTGCAAATTGGACTGTACACTTACACACATAAACAACATTATGTGACCGAATTTGACAAACCACAGCTTCAACACACAAAGTTTTGTTAGTAGATATGGTGTTAAGCAATCTTTGTGTTTTAACTTCACAGTGCCTAAAGTTGTGCAAATAAAAAATAAAATCCACACCAGTAACCATTTATTAACTATCACTGTGTGGGTGAATCCTCTTCTGGAAAGCTTTTTTGTGCAAGTATTAATATTACAGATGGTAGTAACAGGGATGGGGGGAAGTGGTTGGATTTATAAAATGGAGTAATACGACAAGTGAGATCCAGAGATCCAATTTTGGGCTCTCCATGGACTGTCCTTGCACTCAAATCATTTCAAGTGAACAAGACTGGCCCAGTCCATTCAGCTCACTGCACACCATTCCAACAAAGCTATGGCCTTTGAATGGTGCCAAGGCTTTACTCATGGCTTTCACAGGGTTTGAAAAAAAAGCTACTGCAGAAACCAGACTTCAGTTGTCAGTTTTGAAGAAAAGATAGAGAAAGTCCATTAGGCCAGCAATCCATATTTGGCAAAAGCATGAGTTTAATTTGTGTAAGTGGAAGCCAGGTTATCTCAAATCTGATCACATATTATCTACACATACATCGGGGTTGCTGAAGGCTACTTCAAGTTGATCCAATGCCTCAAGAAACATACGTTCCCCTTCTTTTTCCATGTAATCAAATGAAGCCTCTTTTGTTACAAAATCAGAATGACGTATGATAGTTCTTATGAAGTATCTGTGGTCAGTAACCTCCACACCTTTCCCTACCTAAAATCAAACATGTGTAATCGCATACAAATTGTAATAAGGGTTTTAACCTTTGCAGAACCCAGGTACAAATGCATTCGAGCATTCTGGCAAGGGATGGCAGTAATATCAAAGTTGCTAAGACGATTTATTTCCAGTTGAAATGCCAGTGCAGGCTCTAAGTGCCGGTAAATAGTGTCCTCTGCAAACTAATACATGAATAGACAACAATCTCTGCTGATACAGTGCAAAATGGTTTTATACTTACATCATGTTTTGAACGGAAAGTGAAGAATTTAGGAAAATGTTTCTGCATAAATAAAAAGCGTTACACACTGTGAACAAAGTCTCAGGTACTACATACCTCTTTTATCAACATGAATGTAATTCTTCTTATTCCCCTTTCCATCAAAGTCATTTTCTGCAGCAGAAGCAGCAGCATGAAAAGACAGTTATAGTGACTGAATGAGAGTACATATGCAACAAGTGAGAAATACTGTAGCATGGTTCTGAGCATGCACAGCCCATCTGTAGACAAACTACAGTCTTATCTGCTAAACAAATATAATAACTTGGACACTATCCTGGGAATACAATATGGGAAACGTGTTACACACATGTATACAGCAGCGTGTGTGGTCCACACATACATACCCTCTTAGACACAAATTCACTGAGATTTGAGAGTAATATTTCATCAGTTTCATCAGTTATCTTCAACACAACATTGATAATGTGGATGGGCTCCTCTTCTGGTATCTAAAGTGAACAACCATATCAAATACAAAAGTACAGACAACAAGTACCATAATACAATAAGCTTAATTTTAAGGTTATGGGATACCATCAATCCACATGTACACGTATTTTTTTTCCAAAAATTTACTCCTGTTACCAGCTGCTCCACAACACTACACCAAACCCGCCTTAATTATTATGTTCAACAGTTGTTCACTTAAACTGATAAATATTAAGTTGTGTCACGAGTCCACCAAGTTATGGTAGTAAAGAGTGGATAGGCATTGATGCATAGAACAGCAGACATAGATATACTACAGCATACGCATACTGCGTGCATGCACACATACAACGCACACATACAACGCACACATACAACGCACACATACAACGCACACATACAACGCACACATACAACGCACACATACAACGCACACATACAACGCACACATACAACGCACACATACAACGCACACATACAACGCACACATACAACGCACACATTAGTGCACATGAACTAATAAACACCCATCTGCACATTTGTACCTTTATGGTTGATGGACTCTCAGGTGTTATTTGCTCTTCCTCAAACACAGTGTCCAGATCACGAGAACTATTAGAATGTGGTGAATCATCTCCAATAGTGAAGGAAAGTCCTTGAACTTCTTCATCTTCGTCCAAAGCGAAACATTCCATCAATGCCACAAATGAACTAAATAAATGACAGAAAGTGAATAGTCATGTTGTAATATTTTTTGTGTATCGGTATCAGATCAGTACCACGAGGTAAAACACAGCAGATACAGGATATACCAGTTCATTTAGAAATACAAACCTGTGTACACCTAACAATTTCTATACTATAACATTGCTGTTGTTGTAGCACTAATGCCACTACTACATTGGCAGACCGAGATTATAATCACTTTAATGGTGAAGGATGAGTACACTGAATCGGCTACATTTATTGGTTGAAAATAGTATCCAATATCAGCTATGGAAATATTGGCAATATGTCATATCAGTGAAACACTATCTGAAAGACCTTCAAAGTGTATTTTACAATTCCACAAACTTTAAAAAGTACGTAATACACTTGTTAACATACATAACTCATCTTACTTTTCAAAGTCACTCATGTCATTGAAGGCCACAATGATACCAGTACGCTGAGGTGGCTCAGGATCCATCTTACCCATACCAGCAAGGTCTTCACTAAGACTGAACACCTACACACAAAACACCCAGCACTCAACCATATACTACAACAAACACTACATCCACCAGCTTCTAAGTAAGGCATACATGCACACAAAGGCTAGCAAAGAAAATGATACAGTTTACTTATCCATGCAATATTATTACTAGCTACTATGTACCTTTGGTAGACTATAGGAAGTCCTGTATGACACCATCCTATATGGCACAAATATATATATAAGTCAGACTGTCCACTAGTATAGCTGCTGGATATGGCACTTAGGTACTCAAAAGTTATTTGCATATATTTTGTAAAAGTGCAAAAGGTCCATAAACACTATTAACTATCAAGCGCTACCACTTTCTTGTACTCAAATAAATAATAGAACAAGTACTTTTTTCACATGGCAACCAGTTTCCATGACTACATACACTACACATTATATGTACCTGTTAGGGTGGGAGACTGGTAAGAGAAATTGCCAATCAACAAAGGCAATTTCGTTTCCTAGCTGTAATGTAACATTTCCATATCACATTATAATAAGATGCTGACATAGTAGCTACCTGATTGTGCTGGACACTCAATACATCATAGGCGATGTATGAACGACGTACATACACTTCTAGTGCAGCTACCCTCACTAGAGGGCTTTTGTGATAGAAGAAACTCGGTAGTACATCATATATTGCTGTATCTGATAATATCACTTGCTAAAAAAACAATGATAAAAGAACAATGTCAGTCCACCGTCACATGTATGTGTGCACTTGTGTGTATGCATGTGTACATGTACAGTGTGTGCATGCGTGCGTGCTACTCATTGATGGGTGGACTGCTTCCCCAGCTGACACCAGGCCCATATTTAAACAGCTGGGTACAATGTGAGTAAAGAGTAATAACTGGGGAAGCAAATGCCAACTGTCCATGTCTCACACAGCAGGTGAAGGTTCAGGTGGGATTTCAGGTGCCCACACCTTTACCTGTGAGACATGGTACAGCCTCCGGCAATGTTACTGACCCTAAGCACCTGAGTAATGAACACAAATCCCTGCTGATTCACTGACTGTGCCGGTGCTAGCTAGCACGGTAGCCAAAGGCTTTGCTTTTGCTTTGTGCGTATGTGTGTGTGCATGCATGAGTACGTGAGAATTAACATGCATCTGTGTGTGTATGTGTGTGTGTATGTACATATGTGACTCAAATATTTACCTCTAATTGATCTGGTAGAAAACTGCTGCCCTGAATAGCATTAAGAAATATATTCTCCACTTGATTGTAGCGACGTTCAAAGGGAGGTTGGTGAGCAGTAATTAGAACTTGTCTGGCCCTAAGGGCCACTTTTGAGTTCTTGTAATTATTTAGTGAAGATAGTTTAGTT
The DNA here is from genome assembly GCF_963678975.1 of Dysidea avara. Lineage (NCBI taxonomy): Eukaryota > Metazoa > Porifera > Demospongiae > Dictyoceratida > Dysideidae > Dysidea > Dysidea avara. Next base: position 7,158,302 of record NC_089278.1, on the reverse strand, counting down.
AAGATGTCAACTAGTTCTTGAGACAAGTTATAAGACTCTAACTCTCCAAGTGCATCCTGCAACAAACAAGTGATATATTCTGTAATCTGGCCGTATTTAGCATTGTGGATGAAACATATATGCACAACCATAAAATCCTATGGACTTGATGCACTCCTGATACAACATAACTGAAAACACAGTGCCTATAAGAGCTCCTTCATGGACATTATTACTCCAGAACATCAAATAACAAACACAATTATCATTGTATATGAACTAGGACGACATGTGAGCAAAGTGGCCTGTCTCTTATCATTGTAACTTACAATTAACTTGACAGCCAGAGAGTTCTTGCCACTGATGTAATGATGAGAGAAGATGTCAGCAGCCACTTTACCCATGTCATCACTGTGACGTTCCTGTAGTACCCTCACACCTTGGTCATAAGCACCTGGAGACACACATAACTCATTATGAATGAATGGTGATACTGTACTTACTTCTTTTATCATTGTAAAATAAATCTCATATGCAAAAATTGTATGAATTTAGTTTTCCCAAAAAATTATCACAACTAGTACTAGCCATGACTGTTTAATTTGAAGTTCAAAGTTTCCACTACCTTTAACACCTAGCTATCAACTTTCAACTGAGACATATAAAAAATGTTGAGAAACGATATTTGTGTAAAGATCGTGAGATGCTCTAATAGAGCAGTCAGTTATTTACTATTGCTCTGGGGCCCAATGAAGCTACACATTCTACTTGTACACATGTACTATCTGTCACGAAAACATTGATGTAAAAATTGACAGCTGCTCACCCATTTGTAAAATAATATTTCAATCAGTACAAAAATATATTTACACAAAAATATGCAAAATTACAGTAGGCATCAAACACCAGGCGGTTCCCAGAGGTTTTATTGCACATGATCCCAACAAAATTCACACACACTTTTATCAGTGAGGAAAGTGGTAAGTGGCAAGGAATTGCCAAAACAACATCATGAAACAACTTTTTAAAGTTCTTTTTAAGTAAGACACTAGAAGTTCTCACCCTGAAATACTGACTCCACTTGATAGTATGCTAACAGCAGATCAATAATAACTGATTTCTTTCTTCCCCGCAGTCCACCACGATATCTACAATCATACATAAAATTATCATATTGCAGTGAACAAACAAGTGAGACCTTGTGATTGCAACATGCATAACACCTGTATTTACATATTTAACCAGTGAATATCTGCCTTTCTATGGTAACAACACAGTGAAATAGGCTAAAATACCATCTTGTCTGAAATATTTCCTGGAGGCATGCCCCCAGACCCTCCAAATTTGGTCAATTTCTGTTTTATGTTTCAAATGTCAGTACTAGTGAGAAAGAAACATGTATTTGTGATCAATGGTGGGTGAAGCAGGCCAAAGTGTGAGGCACCAACTTTGACAATGAAAGTTACCAGTTGACAATTAGTGCTCACCGCTGCACCAGTTGAGATATTGGACTGGTGTTCATGACAAAAGCATCATAGTCAGCTCTCCTGTGCAGTTTAGCAGCTTGTTGGTCAATTATACTGATTATCTGTAGGGAAAGAAATTATGAGAAAAAGACATTAATATTGTTGGCCCTGGTAGGCTTCTTTAATGTAATTTCATTCCAATAAGGGAGGTACATACATGTGAAAATTGTGTAATTGTGCTATTGTTCTTCCTGTTAATAACACAGCTTATTAAGCCACATCACACACTACTGTGTGTTTTGATACAGTGGTAAATTATAGGACATGCATAAGTGATACATACACCAGTTATATACTGGTACCTGCTGCGTGGGGAACTGGCACAAAACTGATGTGATATTGCTTTTGTACTTGGAGAGACACTTCTGAATACTGGTCTCCACCGATGAGGGAATACGACCACTGACACTGGACATCAGGTCCTTATGGAGCAGTGCGATGAGTGAAATAATTAAAATATATGGAATAAAATTGCACAGTGACACCACTACAACAAAGAAGATACCACTACAAGTATGTACACTTGTTAGCAACACAATTACAACAAATACAAACACACACGCACGCAACACCCCAGACGACCCAACACACACATGCGCACAAGCACATATGCACATACATACACACATACATACACACATACGCACCACACACATATGCACGCACCACACACATATGCACGCACGCACGCACAAACACACACACATACTTGTATTTCCAACAAGGGTAAACTTGGATCTTTCAACGCATGCAAGAGAGTATCCACTGTTGCATTTAACTTCAGTAAAATAAAACAAATTATCACAATAAGAAATTCTGACATATTTACTTTATCAGTGAAGAATGGTTCACCAACAATAAACCCAGCCATAATACACTGGAGACTATCTAGTGCTGTCTTAAACACCTAACATAACAGTAGAACATGTGACAATCACTATATGCACACTATATACAGTGTATACCTGATGGACTTTACATCCCTGCATCTTCCCAGTTCTACACACAGGTAGAGGATCAGTGTGTAGCTTAGCCTGACACACTGACGAAGGGTCATCGAGGTCCAGCCTAGCCACTAGTGTACCAGGGTGAAGGATGGCTCCGGGACATTTAATGTGATGTAGGCTATTAATAAATAATTTTGCAAACTTAAAAATATGAGTTTTAAAATGTATGTTGAAGCAATTAATTGGTATTATCTGCAGTAATACCACTGCAATCAAAGTCCCTAATAGACCATCAAAAGACTAATCACCATTACAAAGTATATGTAGCACACAATACTCACGTTCCACTCTCTTGAGTGCATAAGTGCGTCACCATCTTCATCACCTGTAAGCAATACACACAACTATGCCTCTATTCTTCCTAAATATATGTCCTTCCAATGCAGCTACCCACTTGAAAAAATTTGGCCCAAAGGAATATAGAATACAGAAATTTCTGTGCAGATTATAATGTGCTTAGGCTAACAGCTTGAAAGTTATCAAGTTATTTATCACAGCAGGCACTGTACCTCAATCTCAGCATAAGGTTCATTAGCTTTAACGTGACACCCGTCCTCTACTAAATACTGCAACAGCTTCCCAGGTGAAGTGGCTCTGTATGAGAGAATTTGTATATTCATTTAGAGCAGCTATTTAGTTACAACCATCTTTGCACATACCGCAAAACTCGTGGATCATTTTCTTTCTCAAACACACAAGACTTGCCATCCACTACAATAAGGTATCTGAGTGACAACAACAGAACTTAATAACAGTATGAACATTATATTCACAATCTACAAATTTTAACCGAACAATTTGAATCCTAGTCAGGATGGTCTTGGAGTTACAGCTGTGTACCATATACAACTTAAACTTGCTAATATGTTACTGGTTGATGAGGGTTACAAAATGGACCTCAATCGCACAAAGTGATGTTTGTATCATAACAGTTTGTTACTAACTTTCCAACTTCTTCTCTCATGTAAGTTGAGTGGCTGGATCCATCCAATGACAACAACAAACTCCCATCACTTAACCTGTGGAATGTGAAGGATGTGTACATGTGGTAAGTGTAACTACATGCTCTAATAGAACATATTATATAGAGTATACACAGTCTCAAATACAAGACAGGTATGTATTAGAAAGTTGTCTGTCCTACTAGAGTATCTCAACCTTGCGAGACCTCTAGTAGGCACCAGAGGTTGTTGGTAGGGCCCAGCTCCTACACCCTACTGATTTCAGTAGTAGCATGAGTACAGCAGTGTTCAGTGAAACAGTCACTATAATTCTGATAAAGATATTGCAAACACAGTATTATTAAGTGACTGTTCTATTAGAGTAGTACAACTTGTTTGACTGCTCTATTAGGATATTTTGATTGCTTGACAAGTATCCTGAGATATAATCATTCTATGGTGGATCCCTAATTTTACAGAATTTATATATTGTATAAATTTCTCAATGCTCCATGACATGAAATTTTAATTTAAAAAGCATTTCCTGGATACCCACTCTGGCTATGCCCCGATTTCCTTTCTGACCGGGACTAAACTTATCTAGGTTACATAATTTACTGTGGCATATATGGACATCTAGTGACACATGATCCTCAATAAAACTTTTTTTCTTATTACACAATTACATACTTGTGTAGGTCAACTTCCAAACAAGAATCATTCATGATGAGAGCATAAATCTGTTTACTAACTCTTGACACAGTCAGGGAGTACTTGACTTGGTCACATATCATCTCCACATCAACCATGTTGCTAAGCAATTCAGCATTCATCACTTGACCCCTTTAATAAAAGAATATAGCACCAGTGAGATGTGTCTATGTCAGTGTGTGTGTGTGTGTGTGTGTGTGTGTGTGTGTGTGTGTGTGTGTGTGTGTGTGTGTGTGTGTGTGTGTGCGTGCGTGCGTGTGTGTACATGCAGTGTACCTGTGTTGTGTGTGTGTGTGTGTGTCCTTATCATGTAAATGCATTATCTTCGCAGACAAGTCATTCATACTTCATACTTAACAATGTATATGCTTGTACACAAAGTACATACATACAAACAGACAGACAGACCAACATAAAACATGTACCTCTCTAATAAGATCTTGTAGTCAGAGAAACGTTTAACAATTGCTTCGTTGGCAATACACAAAGCTCCACAGATTACACCAAGTATTGTGTCCGGACGTTCAGCCTACAGTGTAGCATAACATAACAAACCACATCACAAGCCACAAGACTAGTGAAGTAACACATTTTTAAATTGACAATAGACATTCACAAGTATTTACATGGCTATAACAGTGTCTAGTAATTAAGCATACACTAACATATACTTGTATTGTAGACCATCAGTTATCTACTCTGCACTGTAATTCCAGAATTGACAATGACTGTTGAATTAAAGTATTTTGAGTACATGTTTGTTCTATTACAGCAGTAGTCTAATGCAGTTGAATATTGTGTGCAGCCACATCTTCATGCATGTAGATACAATGAGGTTCTATCGTACTAGCCAAGTCAATATATAGTGTGCTGTATACATTGTACACACCTTGACTTGTTTTCTTATCATCATGTCCAGCCAGCCAGTATCAATAGTGTTGTTGTTAAATTCTTCTGTCTCCAACAGCTTGATAAGGTACTCCACAGTGGTAGGGAAGTCTCCTCTGATGGACAACTCCTTTAAGGCCAGCACCATGTTCCTATGGACAATAACAAGTGTAGTTTTACATTGTACTATAAACCAAACAGAAATAACACAAATTGTGTGAAATGTTTAGTGACAATTTTGGTGCAAAAAATGTGATGTATACAAAGAGCATTACCATCACTGTATGATGTTGCAACACATTTCATCTTTTTATATTTTAAACCGCTTTCTGACTGTTCGCAGTAGTAGTAGTGATTGTTTAGTCTAGTAATTTTAAAGATGGGAATTCTACTAACATATCTATCTAATCCAAAACAGCCAAGCTGTAAAAAAGAGTGCGGCCCTGAGAAAGGCTATGGTGAAAAAAGATGTGAAATCCAAGGTGGCGGCCAAGAAATGGCTGTGATGGTAGGTTAATGGTAAAAATTTTAATAACGACAAGTCAGGTGAATTTAGTGCCAAGACCAAGCGGCACCAAATTCACCTGAATTGTTGTTATTAAAATTTTTACCATTAACCTACCATCACAGCCATTTCTTGGCCGCCACCTTGGATTTCACATCTTTTTTCACCATAGCCTTTCTCAGGGCCGCACTCTTTTTTTACAGCTTGGCTGTTTTGGATTAGATTTCACTTCTTTTTGTATTTGTATACCCCAAAGCCGGCCATAAACGGCTTTAGGGCTTTTTAACCTGTCATTTTTTCTTTACTACAGGAAGAAGAAAAGATGAAGCAGGGTGATTTCTTTGTAGCTAACCTCTCTGCAAGGTGGTCCTTCTAGCTGATCTCTCTACCGGATGACTTGTTTGTAGCTGAACTCTCTACAGGGTGATTTGTTTGTAGCTGAACTCTCTACAAGGTGACTTCTTCTAGCTGATCTTTCTACAGGGTGATTTGTTTGTAGCTGAATTCTCTACAGGGCAATTTGTTTGCAGCTGAACTCTCTACATGGTAGTTTCTTTGTAGCTGAACTCTCTACAATGTGACTTCTTCTAGCTGAACTCTCTACAGGGTGACTTGTTTCTAGCTGATCTCTCTACAGTGTAACTTGTTTCTAGCTGAACTCTCTACAGGGTGATTTGTTTGTAGCTGAACTCTCTACAATGTAACTTCTTCTAGCTGAACTCTCTACAGGGTGACTTGTTTGTGGTTGAACCCTCTACAGGGTGATTTGTTTGTAGCTGAACTCTCTACAAGGTAACTTCTTCTAGCTGATCTTTCTACAGGGTGATTTGTTTGTCTGACTCTCTACAGGGCAATTTGTTTGTTTGCAGCTGAACTCTCTACATGGTAGTTTCTTTGTAACTGAACTCTCTACAATGTAACTTCTTCTAGCTGAACTCTCTACAGGGTGACTTGTTTCTAGCTGAACTCTCTACAGGGCAATTTGTTTGCTGCTGAACTCTCTACATGGTAGTTTCTTTTTAGCTGAACTCTCTACAATGTGACTTCTTCTAGCTGAACTCTCTACAGGGTGTCTTGTTTCTAGCTGATCTCTCTACAGTGTAACTTGTTTCTAGCTGAACTCTCTACAGGGTGATTTGTTTGTAGCTGAAGTCTCTACAAGGTAACTTCTTCTAGCTGATCTTTCTACAGGGTGATTTGTTTGTAGCTGAATTCTCTACAGGGCAATTTGTTTGCAGCTGAACTCTCTACATGGTAGTTTCTTTGTAACTGAACTCTCTACAGTGTAACTTCTTCTAGCTGAACTCTCTACAAGATGACTTGTTTCTAGCTGATCTCTGTACAGGGTGACTTGTTCCTAGCTGAACTCTCTACAGGTGATTTGTTTGCAGCTGAACTCTCTTACATGGTGGTTTCTTTGTAGCTGAACTCTCTACAAAGTGACTTCTTCTAGCTGATCTATCTACAGGATGACTTGTTTCTAACTGAACTCTCTACAGTGTGATCTGTTCATAGCAGAACTTTCTACTGGGTGATTGTTTGCAGCTAAACTCTTTGCATGATTGTTTCTTTGTAACTGAACTCTCTACAAGGTAACTTCTTCTAGCTGATCTCTCTACAGGATGACTTGTTTCTAACTGAACTCTCTACAGTGTGATCTGTTCATAGCGGAACTTTCTACTGGGTGATTTGTTTGCAGCTAAACTCTTTGCATGATTGTTTCTTCGTAACTGAACTCTCTACAAGGTAACTTCTTCTAGCTGATCTCTCTACAGGATGACTTGTTTCTAACTGAACTCTCTACAGTGTGATCTGTTCATAGCGGAACTTTCTACTGGGTGATTTGTTTGCAGCTAAACTCTTTGCATGATTGTTTCTTTGTAACTGATCTCTCTACAAGGTAACTTCTTCTAGCTGATCTCTCTACAGGGCAATTTGTTTGTAGCTGAATTCTCTACAGGGTGATTTATTTGAGCTGAACTCTCTACATGATGGCTTCTTTGTAGCTGAACTCTCTATTAGGTACCTTCTTCTAGCTGATCTGACTACAGGGTGACTTGTTTGTAGCTGAATTCCCTACAGAATAACTTGCAATGTAATATAACTGAGTAAATTATACATGCAGCTGAATGCTTTATTAGGGTGACTGTTCTATTAGAGTATCTCGATCTCGCATTTGCTGCACGTAGTTGCCTTTCGAATCTTAACTCAGTGATTTGTAATGCGATTCTTCTGTACTACTGCAAGGACTTTCTATGATGATTATTCCAGCTACATACTGATTTTGAGCTCGTTGCTCTAAGCGGTTTGCCTGGTAGATACGAAAACTAATAGTTTTTTATTCATAAAAATCGATCGCGTAATTTTGACACAGGTTGGGTTTCGTGTCATATTTCCATGGTCTTTATCCCTATTCCTTTCAAACCACAAAAAGGCACTCCTACGATGGTTGCTCCATCTACATATCAATTTTCAACTGATTCCTCCAAGGAGTTTGCCCTGTAGGCGTGACAGACCTTCGACCTTATTTTACGCAAATAATCGGTCATAACTCCGTGAATGTTCATCGGATTCCTACCAAAGTTGGTACGGAGATCCGCCTTAATGAGGCCTTTAAGTGTGCCAAATTTCAGCCCAATCCGAGCACGCATTCGTGTTTTATGGCGAATTTTGCGAAGTGTGCGAAATGAAGAAGATGAAGAAGAAAAAAACGAAGAAATTAAAACGAAATTTTGTTCGCTCGTATCTCGGAAATGGCTGGAGCGATTTTCTTCAAATTTGGTGTGTAGACTCCCCTAGCTGGCCGGCACCTCTCTACCAAATTTGGTTCCAATCGGATAAGGGATCACAGAGCTACATAGGTGTGAAAATTGCGTTTTCTTTCTTCCTGTTAATATACTCACGGGTGGCACGCCGGCTTCTTGGGCCGCACGACACACTACCGTGTGTCTTGATCCATATTAAAGCCAGGCTCAAATAAATGCCAGGTCCTAAATGAAGGCCAGGGTGTTACCTTAATACAAGATCTTGTACTGGTAGAACAAGGTTTACTACAACAACTGAAATCAGTAACTTGTCTAAAGTATGTCGATAGTAGGTTTTTCTGAATAAACAGCTGGCCATTTTACTATAGTACAACAGGATCAACTGGAATTCAGTTTATTATGCTGTCAAAATCACAAAGCAATGTGAACAAGATTTCACAATATTTACCAAATAATTACTTCACACTTGTATAGTTAGCTCACATTCTTGCATCCTGACGACAGTCACCCCAAGCAAAACAGTGTCCAAACTGCGAGTCAGCAAACTCATGAAGGCCACCTGCTGCTGCCACACTGAAGTAGCCCCACACATTTTTGCTAGATCGAAAGTTCAGTTCTGTGACTGTACCACCTCTAGGCTTAAAACCCTGTGTGTAATACAAACACAATTATCTATGCTACTACAGAACACACAGACAACAACAACAAAAAAGCAACCTAATTGGACAGTCATAAAGAGATAAAAATGGGCACAAGCCACATATAAATAATTTTATATTACCACTACATTATGCTGTTGAGACTACAATGTCATGGTTAACTTTACAACTTTTTTGAACAGATTTATGGAGACTATACACTACAAGGCACTATAGACACACTTACCTCATCAGGATTCTCTGATGTGATACGACAAGCAATCACATGACCATGAGGAGAAGGATCAGAAGATGGGCTTTACAAAGAATAATCACACACGTACATAAACATACAAATAACATATTAGCTACATATGTTGTATAATATCAGTGATGGCATTCAGCTCAAAATACTCCCCCCCCCTCAAATAGTCAGCTAAATGTGGAAAATGTTAATTTTAACTTAATACATACTTTTGATAATTGATGGCACTATCTCCCCAAGGATCCATCCCATAGAGGATGCGTACATCTTTGATCCTATGAAGGGGAAGTCCCATTGCTACTTGTAGCTGCAGGGCAGGTAAGTTAACATTAGCCACCATCTCCGTACAAGGGTGCTCCACCTGTTGGCAAAATTTGTATACAAGTGACTCAGAACAACTGTAGTGCACACAAACATGTGTACATGCATGCTAGTGATGTACCGATACCACTTTTTCACTACTGATCTGATACCGATACATTTGAGGCCGGAAATGGCCGATACCAATCCAATACCGATACTTTGCCCCACAGGCATTTCTCACAAGAAACAGCTAGTGATTTGAATAATAGTTAATTAATCAGCTTACCAAACTCATTTGCTAATCTTATCAACTGCAGTTTGCTGGTTTTGTGGCTATCTATTACGCAAGATAATAGTTTATGGCTTCAATGAATCTTTATTTCGTGGCTTACTTCAGTTTGCATTGTACTAATAACGCTAGTATCTGGCTTCTTTTAAGGAATTCATGGCTTATATCAGCTTTTGCTCAACTCCGTTCAATGCACTATGTACACCACCATCTTGATAGATAAGTAATTAAATGACATCGTTAAGAGTATCGGTTGGTATCGGGTATTTATAGCTTTACTGATACTGCCAAAATAGGGCCGATACCGATACTAGTACCAGTATCGGTGCATCACTAGTATTGGTATCGGTGCATCACTAGTATTGGTATCGGTGCATCACTAGTATTGGTATCGGTGCATCACTAATACACGCAGGGAAGATTCTTGAAAATTTTCTGAACAGTTTCCAATTCCAAAATGGAAGAACAGTTGCTTTGCATAACTTATACAATATAGTCTCTAAAAGTTGTAATGGACTTCAAATCGCTAGTCTTGTGGTGATCCTCTTTTTGGGTTGGATGCTGCAAGACTACTAAATTACTAACAATGAGACACTTAGTTGTTTGAAGGTGCTGAAGAAGCAAATTTTGAGTGGTATGGTGATAAATTAAAATGGTGATACTGTACAATAAGTAATCTGTTTAGTTATAAACTTGTCCATAGAAAGAAATTTACAGTGCATTGTGTTGCTGTCTGACTGCATAGAAAATAAGTCTAGGTAACAGAGGAGGCTTATATATCCATTATCCACAACACAAAATTAAAATGAAACAGTTTCTTAGAATGTAGGTTGTGGGGAAGAACTGATAAGTACGTAAAGATCCATTCATTTATATACAAAGTATTGAAAATACTCTAATAGAACAGTCAATTTGACATTATGATAATTGAGGTTCCAATAACTGACTCTCTACTTTATTTCAACAACCACACCCTAAATAATATAATGTTGTCCTTTCTTGTTTCATTTTACAAACTGGGGATGCATCACACACACATACACATGCACGCACGCACGCACACACACACACTACACACACACATAGCAGACGACCATAAGGTGATGTCCTTCTGCCTAGTGGCAGACTGAGTTAATAATAAACCATCGTGATCTTCTGTTCATAAAACTCTTATGCCTTGCCATATCCTGGGGCCTCCGAAACATTCGTTGATATTGAGGGCAAGCAACTGGAGCACTCACATTACTAGCTGCATAACGTGATCTAACACTGTCACACTTTTGCCTTACTTTGTCCTGAGATCTACTAAAACTGTGTTTGCATCTATCACAATAAATCCTGCCTTCTTGTGTTGTATCACTCACTGATGAGCCTCTTTCACACACCCTGCACCACTCCTGTCTATCTTGTGCCATTGTGTACCATCCTGCCTCATCAATGTTAAAAGTTTTCAAATCCCTTCACACTCTGTCATGCCAGCGAAGCTTTGCCCCATGTTGTGGACGTCATTGTGGCAACCACCCAAACAACGACACGATCATCACTCATCCTAGCAATGTGACTCAGCCAATGCAATCTTCTACAGGAAATCATTTCTGCCAATGGTACAGACATACGTACCAACTCTATTCCTCACTTCCTTATTACTAATAAGCTGGGAAATCTGCAAAGATCATGAGATACCTAACAATGTTCTTAAACAGCGATGGTGAAAAGTCTCTAAAGTTCGTACTTCCCTCTGCTTCACAGGCCAAGTTTCCACAGCATATAACAGAGCACCCAGCACGGTATTCCATGCTCTTTGTTGTTAAAGATAGCATTATGGTCACTGAATACAGACTTTCTGAGGGTTCCTGGCAGCACAAGATATCCTAGTGTTTAATTCCATCTAAACTCCACCATGAGATTCCAAAAGACAGCCAAGATAACGAAAAGATGTTACGTGAAATTTCAGCTTGCATATCCTCGTGCAGTGACCTAATCAGACTGATCAGAACATTAGGCACTCACATACTTGGCAAGGATTAGCCACATAGCATCCCTAGGTACTGAATTATATACCTTCTTCAAGTCAATAAAAAGAATAAAAGCCTTTGTGTCATGTTCTATAGATTTTTCTACTAGCTGGTGAGCACAAACAATCATGTCTGTGCAACCACAATTGCCACACTGAGAGTCTGCTAAAACCTCCTCCATAACTGCTTGTAAGCGTTGTTGGATTATCTTAGCAAAAACTTTACCACCACATCCAGCAAACTGATTCCCCTCCAATTGTCACACAGAGACAAGTCACCCTTCTTTGGCACAGAAACCAACAATGCATCACACCAGTCCTGTGGAACAGCCTTACTATCCCAGACACTACCAAACAACTGCACCAAATACCCCAACAGCTCGTCACAACAAACCTTAACCATCTCCGGCAGAATACCAGTGGCAGATCTAGGATTTTAAAAAGGGGGTTTCTGAAAGTTGGTATATATAACTGAAAAATAAGGCATCTGAGGATATTTCTCCAAAAATTTTAGAGATTTTAGAAGCTCTGAGATTGAATTTTAGGCTACTTTTATAGTTAGCAATTGCAATAATCCAATACTTTAAACTGTAAATACTATAGGGCGAAAGTTGTGATTAATGCTGTGGCTTTGATTGCTCTATTAGAGTAGTTATGTGACTGCTCTATTAGAGTATCTCGATCGTTTATAATGCAGTGGGAGGTGAAAAGTGAAGTGTTAGTAGCTATAAATGGTGTTAGTTTAATAAGTGCATTTACATGCACGCTACTGAAATACAGTGGTACGTATATAGTTGTTTGCTATGACAAATTGTCAATACAACAATAATGAAGCTAATTAGACTGCCAGTGAGGGGGGTTTCTGTCGAAATCACAGAAACCCATCTAGATCCGCCACTGAATACCACTACTGCCACCAGCCTTACCCCCTGCTATCGATGACAGCACACCTCTAACCTCTTGGAGGGAGGGTACACAACCTAACTCATCACACAGCATAGGAAGGAAGAGAGTTAATTACATCTTCAGAGAACATGCTGTAAGTGTTCAGAACAGCATTGAAATGTTGTTTCCATCTCTACAAACTACCCGCCGGAGTAGTACAGAACTGATCATCAAGATTCCTAATCGTCTTAGGATTGGTAGGTAACAGACCAGCTCTCCCTCTTTTAAATAATATAATGTTGGCCTTTCTTGCTTCATTATACAAACTGGGGATGGACCACATACACACGCACGTACGCACACACACACGCACACACACACACACATGCACACACACACACACACACACACACACACACACACACACACACACACACACACACACACACACACGCACACACGCACTACACACTTGCAATCTGGGGTTGAGCTCCAGAAAATGAAATGTTTCTTCATGATACAAATATTCAACAGTACCAGCACTGACATATCCCACCAACCTCGCCAACCGCACAGCAGCCTATAGAGCAAAGTAAATTATGTTAACTGGTTACACACTCTTAAAAGTTTAATTCTTACAAATATCACTAAACAATCATTTCTTTTTTTGCTACATACACAGATTTAACACATACCTTTTCCATTTTAGTAAACACATCACTGCTGGCAACAGTGACAGGTGCTTCTTCAATGATTTTTTGATGTCTTCTCTGTACCGAGCAGTCACGACCAAATAAGGAGATAGCATTTCCATACTCATCAGCAATTATTTGCACTTCTAAATGTCGAGCACTGGTAGGAGGAACAACATAAAATATTCCAATAGCAACAGCTGTACTACTTGTTAGTACAGAGAAACCCAATCATTCAGCATTGAAATGGGTTCAGAATCGGGTCACTGCCGTTGACCTGTTGACCCAGATTGCAAGAGCTATGTTTTGGGTGCTTGACTAGTGTGTTAAGTACAAGAGTAGCTACTAAACAGATAAGTTATGAATCAGTGGGCATGCTTCCATGCAAGTTTACAGACAGCAAGACATGTTTGGGTGTGGCACTTTAACACACCACACTGATAAATTAGTGTGGTGCCAACAAACATTACCCCAATTAAAGTGGGTGTGGCTCACTAAAGAAGCTGGCCTACCACAAGACTAGACTATGACTCACAATCAATTAGTGGGTGTGGCTCTACATAAGGCTGCAGACAGGAACAGACATGGATTCATGCATACCTACAGATTGAAATACTGCTTGTAGACAGTAGTCCCGATAAGTGGGCATAGCTGACAAAAGAAGCTGGGCTGCAGCAGGACTAGACTATGACACATTGGCAAACTAAATATTAACACATGATCAAATCTGGTCAGCTCTGGTAAAATCTGAAAAGCGGGTCAGACCCGGATGACTCAGACAAAATATGACCTGGCTATCATATCAGTTGACCAGACCCAATTTCAACACTGCAATCAATATATACACAACAGAACCACACATCCTATTTTAAAATGTGATCATACATAATCGTGGGATTTTTAAATGGCCAAATCAAATAGGTGACTATCACTATAGAGTGGCCTGATAGCAGCTTTACTATATTAACAGAACACAAGCATAAGGAAAAATTAGGATCAAATTTTAAAGTTCAACTAAGGGCCAGAGAAATAAAAAAATTGCGAAACAAGGGAGGTTGCCTACACCTAAAAAATGTACTAGCGGACTTTTAATCCCTGCTTCAGTCATAACCCATGATTGATTAGGGATCAAATGTCCACTAGTATATCTTCAGGTGTAGGTGACCTCCCTTGTTTCACTGCTTTGATCCCAAAAGTTGACCTTCACTATACTGATAACGGCTTCGCTGTATATAAATAGATGCTGCATACCTCAAATACACACAATAACTTATTGTTTACCACATATTTAGCCAACATTATCAAACATGTTTACAATATACATACAACAATGGTGGGCATACTTTTCTGCCAATCTCATGATGAAGATTGGAGAGCCAGGTACTTCAGTTTGTACTTGACGATACAGAGCTGGTAATTCTTCAGAGTTCAGTGCCTTCCTAATTCCTTTGCCTCCACCACCTTCTGAAGCCTTTATCATAACAGGGTAGCCTATCTTCTCAGCTGCCTATAGTAACACAGCAGATATACAGTAACCCATTACTATGAAGTTTAGTAAATTGTAGGAAATTCGAAAAACTTCATTTGTCAAATTACCAATTGCTGGTTAGTATTGGCAGCAATTTGTCAAATTGTACAGTCTCCAATGTAAGCCAGCACACACATGTTGCTAACCTCAATGGCTTCTTCCTGATTATGGACACACCCTTTATCATATACCTCTGGTGGCACTTGAACAGGTTTGCCTCGGCCGACATCTGTTTGTGAACAGTGCGGAATTGTTAGTCCTAGAGATTTCAAATGAAAATAGTAATCATTTTACTTGCTATTTCTTACCTGAACCATTCCACTCCAGGGTAGGTACACCAGCACTTTGGGCTACAATGCTGGAGGCAATTTTGTCACCAAGTGACCGCATGGCCTTCGCTGGAGGACCCATAAAGGTGATCCCACACTTGGCGAGTCGTTCAGGAAGTTTGGGGTTCTCACTAGCATGACCCCAACCAGCCCATACAGCCTACAAGTAAGAAAAAAATATACATATTATAGCACACACACACACGTGTGCGCACACACACACACACACACACACACACTTGCACAGGTATCTGGTTAGCAATGTCCAATATCAGATCAACATTGGCGTAGTTGTGGTTATTAGATCCACCTTGTACTAACTTATAGTTGTCAGCCAGTCTAATGAACTCAGCATTAGCCTGCAGGGAAGAGCATGTCAGATCACTTCAATTATGTCATGCATGCATTCCACATGCTATGCACACCTGAAGGTCTTCAGGTGTAACCATAACAATGAATTTGATAGCTCGTTCATTTCCAAACACCTCGTAGGCCCACCGTCTTATT
This sequence comes from Dysidea avara, assembly GCF_963678975.1. Classification (NCBI taxonomy): domain Eukaryota; kingdom Metazoa; phylum Porifera; class Demospongiae; order Dictyoceratida; family Dysideidae; genus Dysidea; species Dysidea avara. Next base: position 7,142,530 of record NC_089278.1, on the reverse strand, counting down.
GATCTAATGCATTTGACAGCTGCAATACCATTGTTTGCTATTAACACCTGGAAAAAAAATACACAAACCACACTTCTATAAATAGTCAAGAGGAATAAAGCATACCCAAGAATTTGTTTACTATCACGTTATTTCGATTAACACATCATACAAGTACATGATAACGTTCAATTAATAATGAATATTTGCTTGCCTTCTCGATCACTCGTTTTCCACCGAAGTGTTGCACAAACTCGGGAGGAGACGCTATGGTTAACTCGTCGCCGCTAACACTGCCTCTTCCACCGGATAACGACCGTGTATGCTTCTTATCCATTATCAGCAATTAACACCAATTACCGGATTTTTATCAATGTCACAAAAGCTGCAGTTTTGCAAAAAGGGTAGCTCGAGAACTCTTGTTTACTTGATGAAATCGGATGAGATTTTGCAATTTCACGTCAACCAGAAGCCCCTCTATCTCAGATAGAACACATCACCTCTAAATCGTAAATTTTAAAAAAGGTGATTAGCGGGATGAGTCGCACGGGAATATTCAAGGGCGTAGAAAGGTTAACTGAGCGAAGGTCAGTGTTATCATATCACGTGATTCTACTTTTTTATTTTGTATTGTGGGTTTCGGAAATTACTGCCTCGTGTGTGTCTCGTATCTCTCTGCTGCAATTCAGTACGTTTTTTGTTGTTACAATATTGTAGAAGATATATTTTAAACGTGGGCACCTGAATTAGGACACTTATCCGTATGGCAACAATTCCGTCGTCACAGGATTGGGCAGAGTTTGTTTCTCTGCCCACAGTTTTAGTTGAAATGCTGTATTTGTAAATAAACTATTTGAAATTTGAACAATAAAAAAGTGTATCCATGACATAGTCCCATTTTATATAATGCATTGGTTTGGGAGGACTCCCTGCGTATAGATATGGACAAGCGAGGGGTCCGAAACCAAGCAAAAATTGCCTACGAGATTTCGAAATCTTTAGATTTTACCCAAGATTTCAAGACTACATTATCGTGTAATATTAGTGTGTATCCGACAATTTCTGGAAATTTTAAAGATTTCAGATTTTGATTCCAGAGATTTCTAGTAAAGATTTCATGATCAACCTACAAGATTTCCAGCTTGTTTCAGGCCCCTTGTGGACAAGTCCTTTGGAGAGGCCTGACACACTGTCCAGAAGAGAGTACATAAATTTAATTAAAAAACAAGCAGCTCGTTATATTTTTAAAGACTACTGAAGGACAAATAGTATCTTGCGTATGCTCAACTCTTTGGGTCTAAAATCAATTTCGTACATGCATACTGAAATGACATTGATGTTATACAAGATTGTGTGGAACTCTCCTTACCCAGCTACATCTCCAATAATAGCAGATCTTTATGAATCCTCGTTTTGTTTTCAAGCTAGCTTGTTTGCCACTTTTAAGTGCAATTTTTACCCTTGACCGCTTTGATCCTGGTCCGGATTAGTGGTAGTGACTACCCCTTGTCTTTGTCATGGTAATGAGAGTTTGAATCTGATAATCGTCTTGACATAGCACTTCACAAACCTGCAGTAGTTTTGGGCCATTCACTTAATACATTTCTATCACTAAATGTCTTATAACCCATTTGTTCAGTGGTACACTCCAAAACATTGATTAATTCATGCATGTGATAGAGAAATGCAAGTCAAGTGGCTACAGTTTAGATAGATAGTAGTACCAAGATGAGTGTGGGATTCATACTGTACCCACAGTGAAGAGAAAATGTGACATCACACATGAGACTGCAAGGATATTGAACACTGTATCTCTAATTATTGGCCTGATGAAGTATTAGGTCAAAAAAAAAGATTTTAATTTTCTGTTTTTTGCTGATGAAAACTAAAAATCCATCTAACCATCTTCATCTTTTGATTATATCACAAACTACTACATGTATCAAAGCAGATTTTGCACCAAAGTGTTCATCATTTGGCTTCACCGAGTTTGTTAAGAGAAGCTTGTAGCTAATAGTGTTGTTTCCCATCTATGGTGTGTTCTATGTGGAGTACATATGTCAGTGAAACACTTTGTCATTCAGGTGATCCATGCCTTAGTGATTGCTCAGTAATCACAATGTACCAAGTCTTTTTTTTTCTTCTATATGCTTTTTTCTTTCTTCTCACTAAGTAATTATATCATTGCGTACTTTTCATGTAAACCTTTTCTGTAAAATTAACTTTGATAATGGCTAAGACATATAGGTTAGTCAAATCCAAGAGACAACTTTCCAGTGACTCTAATAGAACAGTCATACTAACCACTCTTGGTTAGTTGGCTTCCTCACCTTAGCTTTTTCTGACTACATCCTTACTTTCAAATGGGTATATAATCAAGTTTTGACATTCCTAGATACTGTTTGTTTGCATAATGTGTGCCCCATACGCTTACAGAGCAAAAGGAAGTCTTACATAATGTTGTTAAAGACATGTCAGTGATGCCATGTGTCCCTGCAAGTGGACATGATAGAATCCTTAGCATTTACACTGGGCGATATACATGATTTTCCCAACATTCACTAAACCAGACATAAGGCTGGGTTTCCAAACCACCTGCATTGTTTCCTGAGACTAATCACAAGTTAGCTATAGTTAATACCTGCAACTAGTCTCTGTGGCCTGTACTGTGACAATAGTCAAGGTGGATAAATCAATTGACTACACATCTGTATTTTTGTATATTTTATTAGCAAACCTTGGAAACAAACTTGGCAGCAAGGGTATACTTTCATTTGTTACAATATGGTGCTGCATTATAGTAGTTTGAGTGACACAAGCCAAAGTGTGGTATACGTGTAGGCATCATTCTTGGTTCGTTTGTGTTGAACATTGCCTCCAGTTGCCTGTTACCATTGACAAATTGACCTGCCTGTTATTCCAGAAGAACCAGAAAGGTTGTGCCTCTCCCAAATTTTGTGGTGGCTCTAGCAAGCACAGTTCTTGCTATACCAGCAAGTTACATAATAATTTCAGGCAATGACGTAGGCAGTTTTCAGCTGTATGGAAACTAGCCTTTATACACAACCATCCTGTGTCCAGTGTTTCTGGTTTCAAAAATCCGTTGTGCAGCCCCAAACTCTGCATCCATGTATAAATTATGTGTCTTAGTAGTAAATCATCAAAGCAATGAGCCCATGTACAGAGGCTAGCTTCCAATATCTGCTGTAGAGCATATTCTCCATGTGAAACTTATACAGATTTTTATCTGACCTACAGGTACAAGATATGGCACTGTTCACTATCAACCGGTACCATGGAGAGGAGCAAGACTACCTGACTACTAAACGTATTTCAGAGGATGTTGTTTCACAACGGCTTGACAAGTTGCTGTCTTCTGCAAGAACAAAGAAGCGCAAGTCACAAGAGATGATGACCAATACCAGCGTGGAAAGTATGTGTGGTGATGATGAGCAAGTGAGCAGTGAGAGGAAACTTTCACATAAAAAGTGCAAGTTATTACCTAAAAAGGAACACAGAAAAAAGAGAAGAAAAGAATTAGATAACAAACAGCTAACTAATGATGATGATGAATTAGGCTCACCTCCAAATGGCAACGATGAAACCGGTTTTAACTTTTCAAATGATAAACCTCACGACTTGACAACCCAAGATAGTGCCAACGATTACGACGATGGTAATAGTATAGGTGATGTAATTAATGGCTCACATGACCCAGTTCACACATCACGTGATTGTGATGGTGCAAGAAATGAGTGTGATGAGAGTGAGTATTTTCCTGTCCTAGGTGGTAAAACCAAACCGCATGAAAAACCAGTAGTGCTAAGAAAGTTGCCGTCATGGATGGAGAACCCAACATTTGTTGAGGTGGATATTAAGGGAAATTCTGTTCCTCTGGCTGAGCTCACTTTTACCCTTCCTGATGTCATCTTGAAGAACTTACGGAAAATGGGTATTATCAAATTCTTTCCTGTCCAGTATCATATAATCCCTGAAATACTGACAACATCTTGTGGGCCTTTACTTGGCCATCCTAGTGGAAGACGCCCCCAGGATGTTTGTGTGAATGCACCAACCGGGAGTGGTAAAACATTAGCCTATGCTATCCCTATTGTGACAGCACTCATGAATCGTGTTGTGTGCCGAGTAAGGGGACTGATTGTGGTGCCATCCAGAGATCTGGCCAATCAGGTTAAGGCAGTCTTGAATGATGTAGCCAAGGGAACTGGTTTAAAGGTCGTCACAATAACTGGACAAACTTCTATAGATAAGGAAGAGGCGGAACTTGTTAACCACGCCACCATACCTGTGTCAAGTGGAGCTGATGTTGTCATAGCAACCCCAGGGCGCTTAGTTGATCACATGAGCTTGACAAAACATTTTTGCCTCAGACATCTCCGCTTTTTAGTGATTGATGAAGTTGACAGGTTGCTGGATCAGTCATTTCAAGAATGGATTACAAAATTGTTTGAATTTATTAACACTAAGGAGGAACAGAGACAGTCATTAAGCCTTCACACATGGCTCACTCCCAATGACACTTTTCCTAACTTAACTCCAGATCCCAAGTTTGATATTTCCATTCCTATTCCACATTCCCCAATACCGTTTCAACCTGTAGTAACTGCGACATCTATACAGTCTAACCTTCAGAAACTACTGTTCTCTGCAACCATACCACAGAACCCTGAAAAATTGGCCTTGCTCAAACTCTACAGTCCAAAGTTATTCACCACAGCTGTAGTAGATGATACGGAAGGTATGGGTAACTATGTGGGGAGGTTTGCATTACCATCAACACTGAGAGAATATTCTATTGTGTGTCCAGCTAAAATGAAGCCACTTGCTGTAATATATTTGATCCAGAATGAAGGGATTAAGAGGGTTTTGTGTTTTACATCATCCAAGGACTCAACTCATCGATTGTGTCTGTTGCTGAAACATTATGGGTTATCTGAAGTGGCCGAATATTCTGCCAACTTACCTCAAAAGAAAAGAAAATCTGTCTTATCTGATTTTAGGAGTGGAAAAGTTGACATGTTAGTTTGCTCTGATGCAATGTCAAGAGGAATGGATGTTGATATGGTATGTTTGTTTTCAATTGAGCCGATACTTCTAAAACATTTACGTAACTCACTGATGGACCTTGAAAGTTGTAGGTGACCCATAGTGCTGAATGGCCCACTAACGGTCAAACAACATTTAAGATATTGCTTTTGCTCATGTATTTTTAATGGAAGAAACCCAAGTGCAGTGTAGGAATCAGTTTATTTTGTCTTTTGTCCAACCCAGCAGTTTTGCATAACTATTATGCTTGGCATTTTGTTCAAAGTTTATCATGGCTATTGCCAGGTATAATTTCATTATATAGTGACTGTTTTATTAGATCTTCACTTGCTTTAATACTATAGTGTCACAATGATGTATGAGAATGCAATATGTCTGTGTGTGTGTGCACGTGTGCGTGTGTCAATTGTGTAATGTACTGTGTATACTCACTCAGGTATCTTGTGTCATCAATTATGATGTTCCAGTGTATATGAAGACTTATATACACAGAGTGGGCAGAACAGCTCGTGCTGGGGAGCACGGAACTGCTTATACTATACTCAGGCCACAAGAGGTAACTTGCTTGTGTAAAAAAGAGCATATATTTCTCTTACCATGTTTTGGCTAGCTATAGTGCATGTACTCAGCTGAGCTGCTGAGCTGAAACCATAGTAGTTTCAACAACTTTGATCATTCAACCTATACTAGCTACCACTGTCATCCATCAGTTGATTTCCATATATTTATACTTGTGTCCATGGTTGTTATTTCCATTAATAAAATCTTCAGATTCTTTACTTTACCATGTAAACTTTTGCAACAAATTTATAACAGTACCAGCTGTCATTGTAGGCACCCTCTTTTTCTTACGAAGTAGCTAGCTCTCACACATCTGTGATTGTATGTAGTGTTATGCTGCTAATACACAATGTATGTAACATCTGATATCCTGTGTGTGTTGGAGATGTAATTTTAAACAATGTTTCTGCTAATGTAAACCTGCCTTATTCCAAATGTATTCTACTTGCTTTTGGTACTGGCAGACATTATCCAGTATACTTTCTTGCTCTCATTCTCCCATTAACATGCCATTACAATGTTTAGGTCTTATCTTAGAGGCCAATAAGCAGTCAACTTTGGATCACCTCAGATATTTAGTATGTTTAGCACATGTTTAAAGTTTAATGTCAGTATTAATGTGTAGCAGTCTTGACAGGTGTATGCCAAATAGTGTATGCCCCATTAAACTTGAGTGTGACAACTGCTGTAGGTAGACACCACTGAATGTAGGGACTGGCCAAATACTGGGAGGAAGCTTTGTGGTTGTCAATCGATAGGATAAAAAATTCTTTCTGGGCAGAAAAGTGTGATGATTGAAGGCATAACTGCAGAGTTAAAATTTTATCCCATGCCTCTGATCACTTCGGAGGTAGTTAACAAACGTGCTTACAATTTCCTCTTGAGAGGTTTACACTGGTAGAGTACATATTGCTACCTAGGCCCAAGAACTGTGCATGCATGCCCTAAGCAGTCATGGTATATGGATGTGTGTGTGTGTGTGTTTGTAGTCTACAGGGTGTAATGTGCATTTGTGCATGCATGTGCATCTTTGTGTACACGCATACAGATGTGTGCAGAATCATACAAGCACGCACACATGTGCAACTACCTTTTTTACTCTTTGCCCAACCCTCTATGGGAGGTATCAGCCACGCGATGCTAAGCAAGCAAGCCTTTCCTTTAGGCCAGGTGAAAGGGAGGGTGGATTAACCAACAGATGAATAGCAGGGACCTGATAGGAACAGTATCCTCAGGGGACAATGTATGCGCATGTTCTTAGCCAAGTTGCTGGCTTGCAAGGCAAGCACTGACCCTGCATGGTCTCCACCACATGATCAGGAGAGTTACGACATGCACATGTGCCTGCACACATAGATACACAACACACACACAATCATTATTCTACCCCTATAGGTGTTTCATTTTAACAAGATGTTCAAGCAGGCTGGCAGACACAAACCAACCAAGCAGAAGATGGCTGATATGGCAAGCATGATCCCACAATACCAATCTGCTCTGAAAGAACTCGAAAATGAATTAGCAACAGAACAACAGTAACTATGGTTTTAGTGATGTATTGTAGTAACTAAGTAATGACGTCATGAAATACATGCATTAGCTAATTATACTTCGGAAGGCTCGGTTTCCATATCAACATGTAATTGCCATTTTTCAATTACAGACAGCATGACGTCATGAAATACATGCGTTAGCTAATTAAACCACATTATAGGTGATTTTTCGTACTGGTATTAGCGGTGTTCGTAGAGGTAGAGCTTACGCGGAAAAGAATGGCGAGTCCTCAAGGTAAGCTTGTGGGTTGTGTTTATATTGGTAATCTATCTGGTACGAGTGCAAATTATGGTACATATTATGGTACGAGTGCAAATTCGGGATGAGAGCGTATAGATAGTTATTCATATTTCGGAAGTTGGGGTTATCGGGTGCATGGGTCACAAAGCGGTCTGGCCACGCGAGAATAGCATTGATTGATCCATAATCTGTGATTTGATCATAGATAGTAGAGGGTCTATCTATGATTTGATCGTCTTGCATGGAAAGGCAGGAAATTGTGGTGACTATTTAAATGGCTATGGTTTGACACGAGATTTGACGTCATCCAACGTGTCTTTGATGAATGCTAATCAAGGATGCAAACTTGCATTTCACTGTTAGAGTATTTTTCATCCGGAACCACATAACAACGGACTAGATCTAATTCTGGACACTACTACTAAGAGTTAATAATAGTGGAGGGAGAGTGTCTAACACTGCATAGGCCTAATGATCCTGAGAAATTCAAAGGGATTCTTTCTGTAAAACTCTGTAATTTGTAGTATTCTTCATAGGTGAAGATTGTTTCAATCATCGCATCTCTTTGTTCTCTCAGTACAATCATCACATTTCCTTGTTCTGCCAGTGTGAACATTTTACACATCTGAATGAATCCCTTTGAATTTCTCAGGATCATTTTTTACAGGCCTATGTAGTGTTATACACTCTCCCTCCACTATTATTAACTCTTGCTACTACCCATGCACCATAACTGTGTTCGTATATTTATTCACAATTGGGGGTGGGGTAGTCACAGGAGGTGATGCCCATTGTCTAGTTGAATATTCACAAGTGTTGAAGCATGGTATGATGTCAGCAAGCACCACTCATAGTAAGGATTTCAGTGTGTAAAGCTGAAGGTAGTGTTTCGTAGCTATATCTAGAGCCAGTTTTACTTTATTTAAGTTGGTGCCATGTAAGTGATTTAGCTAGCTACACCAGCCTAGCACTGACCCAACTAATGGCCACTTTAACTAGCTATATGCTCAAATTTTCACTGCAATTTTTTTGTAACAGTTAGGCATTAGCTACGAATGTTGTGTGATATCCTTTATGTAAAATGTGTTATAATGCTACAGCTGTTTTTATTACAGCTTTACAGTGACCAGCACTGAAGTCTACAGCAACTTGTGCTGCAGCCTTTGAATTACCTAACCTAATACCGTATAGTGGAAAATTTTGGCGGGAGAAAATTTTGTACCGTATAGTGGAAAATTTTGGCGAATTTGGTGAGTATGCATGGATTCGCCAAATTTTACTCGCCATTTTCCTAAACACTGAAAGTGTAGTAGACGCAGTGAGTGAATGTTGTTACAGTGGTGAGTGGTTAGTCTTCCGCAAGTATCCCATTGAATACAGTATGGTTTTGACTAATAGCTCAGGCAGATCGATGGGCAATTCAGCTCGAGTGATTCAGCTCGAGTGATTCAGCTCAGTGCCCATGCCGCCCAGCCCATGCACATGCCTTGCCTCGCTTGCCACGCATGTTCCAGTCTTGATTGCTGACTTAGTGAGCTAGTGCATCCATAAGAGCGCGTCGATTCGAATGAGAGGCATTGAACTGTAGTACTTCGTCCATAGACATCTCAAAGCTTCGTCTCCAATGCTGTAATAAAATTGCGTGGGCAAAGTAATGTCATGCATTCGCCAAAATATTATTCACCAATTTCTGCCAATGATCAATGATCAATTCGCCAAACTTTTCTCCTGCCAAAATTTTCCACTATATGGTAAACAGATATTGGAGACTATTAGGCAACTTTAAACCAGATAATAAAGCAAAACAGAAAATGGGCCAAAGAAAAAAAATCCCTCCAACCCCAGGATTTGAACTGCAGGCCATAGTCAAGTGCCACACTCATGCAGTCTCCTCCAGGAGGGATGGATTTTCTTCACCTAATAAACAGATATAGGAGGCTATTAGACAACATGAAATGCCATAATCAAACTGTTTTCTAAAGTAATGCACTGGAATTTGTACATTGGTGGCCTAGGTATAGTTGAGAGTTAGCTAATTGGTGCCTTAGCAACTGTGTTGATTATTGCTTGCCAACCACAGGAGCTGACTAACAGCACAATGCACATGGATTGACAGTTAGCTAAAAGGATAATACCTCTTTGTGATGCCTAAGTAATTTCTTTCCTGTCCAGTATATGCGTCACTATACTCTATTAATTGATAGTCCGGAAAACCTCAAAAAATTGGCTCTCAAATCCACAGTGGCTGTGCTATGCTAATGCAATGTAAGGAAGTAGTGCACAGCTAGTAGCTGGGTTTGGGTGATGTGGCAATGTCTATGTGATAGTGTCCATAGAATGACCAGTTACTCTACCATAGCAATTATACCGTACAGAGGTTTTCATGTTGTCCACGACAGTGTTGCACATGTGCAATGGAATTAGTGAACTTAAATTCTGCAATGAGCACTTTTTCATTGGCTATTAACTGCATGTGTGCTACAGACAACCGACCTAAAACCTCTGTAATACATCTATAAAAATTTTCCCTACAATCTGGCTGTCCACCCCTACACAAATTGTCTGGCACATGAGACTACACAAAGGGGTGGTTGAGCTTTCCACCATTTCATGAGCAATATGACTGGTTATAAGATTAGGGTTGGGAATTTTTTAATAGCCAGATGTTTTGACTACAAGCAAACAAAGTTTCAGAAATTAAAATTTAAGCTTCAAAAACTTCTATTGGTAGATCTATGAAATTACAAATGTTTGATTATAAGCAAGCAGATTTCTACTAGAAATTCATTTATAAAGCAGAAATTAAGTGAGGTGATCAGCCAAGGTAACAGTGGTTCAGTGGTTAAGGATGCAGGTGTTAGGTATGGAGGTCCCTGATTCAAACTCTGGTAAGGTTTGTTCTCAGCATTTTTTGTACACTTTTTTTTACCCCGTGCTGACTGCTCCATTAGAGTATCTCGATCCCGTGATTTTACATTTGTTTGGTTTTTGCTTTATAACTTTGTCACTGTAACTCTATTGCTATTCAAACTATCAAAAGGCACTGCTACAATGATCAGCCTATCTACACACCAATTTTCCTATACTCGGTTTACCCTGTAGCCGTGACAGAAGTTTGATTTTTTTATGTGAATAATTGCTCATAACTCCTTGGTTATTCCTCAGATTCACAGCAAACTTGGTACGTGAATCCACCATTACACGCCCCTCATTTGTGCCAAACATTGAGGCAATTGATTGCGAGTTACACATTTGCGTTTTATAGCAATTTTTGCAAAGTGCGTGAAAAGAAAAATTGAAGCCCCCTTAGCCCCATACGGCATGTGTGCCAGCTTTCTTAGCTGCATGTGGCTAACTGGTTTATATGTTTATATGTGAGCAGTGTGGTCCCAAACATGTCAGCCACAATGTGATAAAAGCAACAGAGTAGGCATACATGCATGATTTAAGTTTTTATTTTGGTATATGATACACACACAAGTACATACACACACACACACACACACATGCAGCACACAGCGTAATTCATGTTGCAGTGAGTAGTTGTAAAAGGTGTATACCCAAAACTAAAGGGATCACAGCTATACACAGGCTATTGTGAGTCTGCATGTTAATACATACATTATAGCGATAGAATATCTAGCCTTCATTTTGTTTATGTTATTTTGTTAGATCCAGAGATAACAATTGCCTCACTAAATGATCATTTGTCATCTGATGATGCTCTTCTACCTGGAGTACCTATTGAGGCCAATGCTATTGATACTTACAAACGTTTTATGCAGTATCGCAAGTATGACATGCATGCATTCATTTTGAGTATATTATGTAAATGTAGTATTGTAAATGACGAAAGTTTGGTGTGACTCAAGTCTGGTGAATCGGTATGTGAAGCAGATTGGCAATAAAAGTGTAGCAAGTTTACTGTACACAGCCAATACTGAACAATAAACTAGCTAATCGATGAGCATGTTGCAGGGGATCAAGTCACCGCTGGGTCTGGATTTTTTTTTCTGCATTCTTCACAGTTTCAGATACATGTTTCTGACTCCCTGTTATTTACAGGCCTGGACTTCTCACAGGTCCCTATGGTGGGATAGCACTTAATATAATATAAAGTTTGACAAATTTTCTTTGATTTGTACAACTTTTGGTCGTTCCAAACTTTCATTGTTTATGGTAAACCAGTTTTACTTGAAAATAAACATCCTAAAATGAAATTTCTTGTTAATATACTTTTAAGGTTTGTAAGATACATTAACCATGCACTAAACCACAACAGAGCTCAAACCATATAAAGTATGACTGTGGCTTACACATAGGCATTGCCCCATCCCTTTGTGTGAGTGAAACACATCTATAGTGTAATAGTCACTTAGAAATTTCTTGCCTGCATGACGTGTATGGCTGCTGTAAGCAACAAAAATTGTGAAGTTCAGCAAATTTGGTATGTTAGTACAGTCCAGATCATAACATTATATCAACCATAAATCATACCTTATTATGGTCCAGATCATAACGTTGTTTTCCCACCAGAAATCATATCATAAATGGTATGTCATTCAATTTGCTACTTCTAGTTATGATGTCATGTTTAAACATGGACTATTTGAATGGGAGGATGTGATTGGACATCAAGAGTTTGTGACCCTTCAAGAGCTAATTTCAGATGTCAAAGCAGGGGTTGACAAGTGAGCTATAATATATATATATATACTTTCTATTTTATACAAATATATGTACCGATAGCATTCCAGATGATCTGAAATTGACTGAGGCTGATATGAATCCTACAAATGTGAGTAGTATAATATTTAGTGTTAATGTCATTTGTGTCTTTAGTACAAAGAAGAACTGCCTAAATTTCTCAATGCGATATTCCAAGATCCTGATTTGAGGAGCCATCCAACTGTTGTCAGTAGTAGTAATATTATTATTCTCACTTCATGTATAGATAGCAAATTTGTGGTTATCAATTTGATTATTCTTTAATTGAACATAAGTGTAATTTAATTGTCTAGTGCAACCATATACTGGTGCAACACCCTGTGTATCCATGTTGTTTAACATTCGTTTCCTTATTTTGTTTTGCATTTAGCTTGATATTTTGGACATCAGCCCTCTTTCTTTTGTGAAAGATCTTGGAAAGAAGCTGAAGTACGTAATTAGATCATTCTTAAGTCATATGTAATTACACTTGTAATGTTTCTAATAGTGTTATTGTTACTTAGCAACTAATGCCATTGCTGTACCCATATTGGTAATTAATGGTTACTCTGTAGGGAAGGTGTGGTGGAAAAGAATGTTGATTCTGTTGAACAATTTTGGAATTCCTGGTTTGGTCATCTCTTCACTTATGTTGGGAGTGTCTTTTTCACTATTGCCCATTGGGAAAGGAGGTGAGGCTATGAATGCTGTCATTTCAATACTAAGGATTGATGTTCACTGGTATGCATTAGATTTGTTATACACTTAAAGTTTAATAATACAGCTGGGCAGTAACTTGGTGTTGTCATAAAACGATGATATTTCACTTGTATTGTCCATATTTCACTACTCACATATAATGCGATATTTTCATGTCACACAGAAATTGTTCATTTTATTCATGCACAGGTGGTTAGTGTTGAAAGAGAGCTGCATTGCAGTCATCAAGTATGTAAGATTCATACACCAGCTATAGCATAAATATATTACTATTATCGTTACATACATGCATACGTATCTTCATAGATTCTGTATCACATACGTGTGTATACAATTGGCTTCAACTTTGAACACTCTTTTTGAATTGTGTCCGCTTTACAATATGCCTAGTGGTAGTGATAATGAGTAATTTGTTTGTGTTGCAGTGAAGACAAGAAGGCTATATCGGAGGTACTCTTGTTTGATAGTACTTTCAAGGTAGCCGGAGGTATGGCGTCAACTGGTGAAGCACATGGCCTGACCATCAGCAGTGATATTCAAGATCGGTAACTTATTTGTGATATTATAGTCCAGCTAAGTATGAACTGTAGTTATATTATACATGCTTTTAGCTTTTATTCAGTGTTCATCTGATGTATGTAATTGTGTCCTAAAACAAGATGGAGTCAGTCATTCCTTGACTTGTGAATTTTGCTGTTTTTCAACACATGTGTAGAATAGCATAATGTTTATTCTGTAGGAAGTTGCACTACCGATGTCAGAGAAAAGATGACCTACTGTAAGTTTCTCATATGTAGATAATATCTCCCAGAGTTAGTGTAACTATTCAAAACTTTGATTAGAATAAAATTTTTAGCTGTCAAGCTATACATTTTCAGATTCCCTATTCATATTCATAAATGGAGTGAAAGATAATAGACTTGTGATCTACCATGCTGAATTATTCATATATTGTTGTATGATGAAACTATACTCATGTTTATGACATGTTCTGTAGGATATGGACTCGTGCAATAAAACAAGCAATGACGGGCCCCGGAAAGGTGTGGGTTGAGGATAAAAGATTTGACTCTTTTGCTCCTGAACGCAATCACTGTACTGCAACTTGGTACGTTATAACAAGTACTTGTATGTTGTTGACATTATTTTGTGTTCAGAAGTAAATGACATCTATCATACAGTATGTTAGTATTGTATATACCACCCTAAAGCCAGCCTCAATCATGGCCCCCCATTAAAATCACCTATGGTTTTGGGATTAGTCTGAAGACATTTTGGGCTTGTTTGTGCCTATAACCAGCACTACCAAGCTGTCATTAAGGGAAATTGCTCCCCCCCTGCTGAAAAATAACTTTTTAAAAATCTTGGGGGAAAGTTGCAGTATTGTTATTTTTAGCATTTTTCATGTTTTTAGCATAAATTTTAGGCTGTTTTCAAGCCTTCAAATTGCAAAAATCCTGCAGCTTCTGGGAGTTGCACCCCCAGACCCCCCCTGAAATTCTACGGCCATACAACAATAGTCATGCTGTTCCCTACTTGGTCCCCCCTGTTGGTCAGGTCTAGAATCGCCACTGCCCAATAGCCCTTCCAAAAAGTTTCTATGGAATTTTATTTTATGCTGACTGACTAACTTTTTTGTAATAAAATTATGACTGGTAGTGATTTGGCGGTAGCTCATGATGGCTTCCCTTCATAACGGAAATCATCCATTTGTGTCCTAGTGGCTACTTTGATTGCAGAGGTGTTTTTCGCGCAGTTCTTGATTCGTAACGCTGTGTAATTCATTGAACATAGCTGACAACGAAGTGAAATAAATACTTCACTTTTGAGACGATAATTGGTAGCTGGGGTGTGTGGCGCCATTTCTTTCTTTTGATGCAGTATTCGTGGGTTCTTTCACTGTCAGCAAAGATGAAGGGGACACTGGTATGTCCATGAAGAATGCATTGTACATACGGCGGTATGCCAAAAGACATGTGTCCAGCTGAAGCAATGTCAAACAGTGAAAAATCAAGCCCATAGCCTTAGCCGTTATCAAGTTACGCTTGTCTGAAGGCATCAGTTAGTCAGTCAAACAGACAGACAGTCAGTCAGTAGAAAATTCCATTTAACTAGACAGATGCTAAAAGCATGATGGAGCGAGCCTGAGTTGTGTAAAGTGATGCGGCATCAACTGTATTTCCATGAATAATGTTTAACGTGTGTGTGTATGTTTGTAGCTATACACACAGAAATGCTCAGGCTACTCTAGAGGTAGCTGGAGGAAGGTGAAAAAAGTTCAAGTTGGGAGGCTCATCAGTGGCCTGCCAATATATAGCTACATAACTGTGTGGAAGCATAGTCAGCTAGGACTTATCTCCCTGTCTTCTGCAGTTTCATTAGCCAACTGCATGCTCTCTTCTGCGAGTGTGCATGGCATCTATCAGGTGTATACTTGCTTCTGGCATTTCTGCTGCTGTCCTCGCCCTGTCTCATTCTCTCCCTGCCTTCTTCTAAGACAGTCTCCTTTGTCCATGTCTATGTAGATAAGAAGTTGTAACCCACATGACAAATTCTAAGCCAAGTGGAGCAAATACGGCCTTTTCGTACAGGAAGTTTTCGTGAACATGACGTACCATTCACCTAGGCATTCACCAGCCAGTGTTCCCTCCTCGCCCTGTCTCGTTCTCTCCCGGCCTTCTTTCAAGACGGTCTTCTTTGTCCATGTCAATGTAGATAAGAATGAGTTGTGAGTGAAGAGACAAGTGACAAATTCTAAGCCATGTGGTGCACTTTTCCGTGTTCGTTATGTAAACTCTCAGGAATGGTCAGACGTACAGTTGTATGTACCAGTTGAGCACTACCAGTGTGGGGCTGTCCATGTTCGTTACGTAAACTCTCGGAAATGGTCAGACGTACGGTCGTACATACCAGTTGAGCACTACCAGTGTGGGGCTGTCCGTGTTCGTTACATAAACTCTCGGGAATGGTCAGACGTACGGTCGTACATACAAGTGACTACTGCCATTTGTGGGGCTCGCTCAGGCTCACCCCAATATATATTTTTTAATTCCTTAGCAGTTTCGAGTTGATCTGAAGGTTTATTTGGGCTTACTTTTACCTAAACCAATGCTGCCTCATCGTCATTAGAGAAAAGTGAGGCTGGTTTTTGGGGTGATGTTTTTCATGGGCCACACCAAACCTTTGTGTTCCCTACTATACAGTACTATCATACTGTATGATTAGGACAAAAAGTGGGGAAACAAGGAAGGTTGCCTATAAGATATACTAGTGGACATTTAATCCTAACAAGTACACTTGGAATTTTCAACTAGAGTAGGGACCATAGCACATCAATAAAAAGTACTAAAACAAGCTGGAGTAGTGCACGATATTAAATCACAGTAAAGCAATAAGAAGTGTTATATCCCTACTGTGCTTCAAGATACATGCACAGTAGGGATATAACACTTCTTATCATTTTACTGTGATTTAATATCGTGCACTACTCCAGCTTGTTTCAGTATTTTTTATCAATGTGCTATGGTCCCTACTCTAGTTGAAAATTCCAATTTTTTGTGTACTTGTTTGTTAACTTTTTTGTAAATAATATTATGACTGGTGAACCCACGCATACCACATCTGAAATGACACCACGCACCCCAGCTATATCAATTATCGTCTGAAAAAAGTAGAGTATCCATTGCCAGCTATGTTCAACCTGTTACACAGCATTTCGAATCAAGAACTGTTCGAAAAGCACCTCTGCAATCCATGCATACCGAAAGAAAGAAATGGTGCCACGCGCTCCAGTTATATCAATTATTATCTGAAAAGTGAAGTATCCATTATGCTTCGTTGTCGGCTATGTTCAATCTGTTACACAGCAGTACGAATCAAGAACTGTTCTAAAAGCACCTCTGCAATCAAAATAGCTACTATGAAAAATACAGACCATTTCCATTACAAAGGGAAGCCATCATGTGCTACTGCCAAATCGACACTTTCTGCTGTCAGCAAAGATGAATGGGACACAAAGGAGGACACTGGTAAGTCCATGAAGAATGCATTGTACATACTGTGGTATGCCAAAAGTCACCTCTTGGGCCAAAGTGATGTCGAACAGTGAAAAACAAGCCCGTAGACTTAGCCGCTGTCGAGTTAAAAATTCTGTAGCAACTGGTTGAAAGCATTTCAGGACAATCTTAAGGCTTGTTTGGGCTAGTTTTTCCTAACCAATACTGCCTCATCGTCGTCAAGGAAAATTGAGGCTGGTTTTTGGGTGATACTAGTTTGTGGGCCACGCCTACTCCTTTGTGGTCCGTACTATCGTACTGTATGATTCAGTCATGGTTATAGACTGAAGTTTAGGGATTTAATGTCCACTAGTATATCTGCAGGTATAGGCAACCTTTGTTGTTTCACTTTTTTTCTTTGTTCTTATTATACTGTGTTTCCTCTGCACCTTCAATAGTAGCCGCACTTGATCATGAGTGGTGCCACGATTGATTTTTTTGAAAATAAGGGCTCCTGTAAACATCGTTTTCAAACATCAACTAGTGAATAGTTGCCACATCAATTTTTTGAACTAATGTAATAAATGCTGTAGTGTAAATACTGTGAATGGTATTCCAGTGGAACCTCTCTTAAAGGACCCTCTGTACAAAGGACGCTATACATTTACCCTCTCTGTAAAGGGCAGTTTCTGAAGTTTCTATAGACTAATACTCTGAATAAGGACAACCTCAGTATCAGTTGGTTTGTCTGTTGTATAGAGGTTCTAACCAAACTAAATATTACTACTCTAATAGAGTAGTTAACTATATTAAAGTACTTAAAGATTGTTCTGCTATAACATAGTTAAGTTCATTTTGTAGTTGTTTATCTTTGCACAGGTTTGTTGATGGGGAATCTTACTTCGCTGCTGTTGCTGATGCTCTTGAATCTGCCAAAGATGAAATCTTTATTGCTGACTGGGCGTAAGATAATGCTCTCTGTTTGTGCTTGCATGCATTATAGGAGTGATGATCCGTTGTTTAAACTGTATGCTTTCAATTAGGATGGCCCCAGAGCTATTCTTAAAGCGGCCACCTACTGTTGATCTGAAATGGCGTCTTGATCAGATACTGAAACGAAAAGCAGTAAGATTTTTACTTACTTGTTGAGCATGCTTCTGTCTGTACCACCATTCCTCCTATCACTTTAGTGCTAGGATTCTAGCCGTGTTTAGATATACAAAGTTTATCAATAGAGTCTAATGCCATTCTAGCAAACCTTTAAGAATGACATCATTATTATTACTGATATTTTATAATTAGATGACTATACAGTCAAATGTTGTTCTTCTCTCACTACAGGAGAGTGGTGTCAGGGTTTATGTGTTACTGTATAGTGACATTGAACTAGCAACTGACCTAGACTCTGATTATGCTGCAAAAGTGCTGAGAGCTCTTCACCCAAATGTGTTTGTAAGTGTTTGACAAGTGTGGTATGTGTTTACTGTTTTGTTTAATTTTTTAAGGTTATCCGTCACCCAGACACTGATGACCGCATTGTTGCTGGTAAAGGAGCAATTCTTTATACCCATCATGAGAAATCAGTCATTGTGGATCAAACTATAGCATTTGTGGGAGGTTAGTTGTATAACTGTTGTGGTGGTATACTGTATAGCATTGGATACTCTTAATTTAAAGGACTTGACATTTATTTTAATCGTTGGGACACCAATGATCATCACTTGACAGATCTCGGGAGGCGTGTTATTGGACCTACAGGAGACCCCATACCTCAAGTAACCATTTCATACATAACATGACTAGATTCTTGTCCACTTTAGATTTATAATGAACTTACATTTTAAATAATATAAGAGTCAACACAGGAGCAGAATACATAACAAATGTTTATTTTATGGTGCTAAGAAGTACTTTCCTCTCTATAATGCATATATATACGTGTCAATGTCTGAATGTTTCATAAATGTCACATCTCACATAGGATGAAGATGATACAAGTGGAATGTATCAACAATATGTCGGCAAAGACTACTACAACACATTTATAAAAGATATTTCCGATCCTGATAAACCTTTCGAAGGTCAGTTTATGAGTAGATCAGTATTTTGCTGCTAAACCAGTATATAATTTACATGCACGAACACTTGTTATAAGAAATTTAAAACTATTTATTAAGTTTTCCTCCTATTACCCAACTTTACTGCTGCATTCTAATTTTATATATTATTTACAGAACATCTTGATCGTAATGTTAATCACCGCATGCCATGGCATGACATTGCGATGTGTGTGTATGGACAACCAGCACGTGATGTTGCTCGTCACTTCATCCAACAACACAACTACTACTTTGTATGTTTATATATGAGGACTAAAAACTGTTTATTAAATGTTAACTTTTGTGCTGCTTAGCTTGCATGTATGTATTGTACATTTGGACTTAGTTAGAAGGGCTGTGTTGTTGTGTTGTTGTACGTATCTTATTACGTGTCTTAGCAGACCTGTAAAAGAGGCAGAACAAATGTAGTTATAGTATGTTAAAGCTTTCCATAAAACAAAGTGTGTGGGTAATGTAATTGTAAATTATGATATAGTTATTTGTTGGACCCAAGATTGCAAACTTCCTGCAGCACATTAGTTGATTATGTATGCGCAAGCATGTGTGTGGCATATGTGTAACCAGATTTGCAAAAATATTTGAGTGTATATGCATTTGTACATGCACAAGTGCATACATTATCCTTCTGCCACACTGTTGGGTCTGTTTTCTGTGCTTGTAAATCCAGTGGTGATGATCTGCTGCTCTGAGACTACTCTGTCTTTGCTGGTACAAGTCATAGGGACTCAATGCCAGTCAGCAACAACCAAGGACTGTCATGATTGTACTCAATGTGCACAAAACCTTTTCTGGGCTGAGCCTAACACCTTTGTTCATTTTTGCCTCCTTATTTATGTATTTTACAATGTGTGACAAGGTACCTTTTTGCAGATATTATATTGCAGTGTACCATATAACAGGAATGATTCACGGAAGAAACATTCACAAATTTCATGATTTTAGATGCATTTACAAATGTTTTCTTGCAAAAAAAATTCCTACAAGTAAAAAACTTTTTCATGGATCAGTTGATGCAGCATTCATATAACGAGTGCATAAGCAGGTAGCTACTAGCCTTGCTACTCTCTTATATGTGTGACGGTATGGCCAGTGAGGTGCAAGACCATGTGATTTGTGTAGTCTCGCATGGCCAGACCACTTTTTCTCTGCACGGCGCTTATCGATTGGAGCACCTGCTCCGAAAAGGGGTCTGGAACAGTTAGCATAGGAAACTCGTTTCTAACACCCCCAACCACTATGGAGGGTGTTAATGAATTCCAACAAGCCTTCACCCACATTTCGACCCACAAACATTCAATATTCGAGTTCTATGCTTTGTCAACAGAAAGATTTTAAGTTGTGCCGTGACGCCATAGAGCCTGCTTCACTGGCGAGTAGAATGCCCTAAAGAAAATGGTATGGTTTAAAACACAAAACATGTTTACCAGATAGGCATAGTATCAGTTGCTTTTGTCACCAAACCCATGCCTCACTTCGAGTAGTGCACGACTCAACTGAACTAAGTGTCAAAAAAGATTTAGAATTTGATATTGAATTTTGTGGGCCGAGATGTGGGTGAAGACTTGTTGGAATTCATTAACACCCTCCATAGTGGGGTGCTAGAAACAAGTTTCCTATGCTAACCGTTCCAGACCCCTTTTCAGAGCAGGTACTTATAATTTCCAATCGATAAGTGCCGTGTGGAGAAAAAGAGGTCTGGCCACATGAGACTACATGTGATTCAAATTCGAACAGAGATGCAAACTTCAGTGACAGTGAAAAAATCAGTGCTACTCTCATGCAAGAGAAATGAGGCAAATATAATTGCAGCCCAGCTATTCACTGTGCCGGAATGGTATATCTTAGCCTGTGCCTCCCCTCAGGCTAGGCGTGCCTATTGTCATTATCGTGAATGCCTACTTCTCCAGCAAAGCAGCAATCATGCATATCTACTAGTACGCGTAGTACGCAACATGTCAGAGTTGAGCCATATATAGTCAAGCATTCCCTATCCATGATTAATCCATTGAAGGTGCAGCCCAATTAGATTATTGTATGCAATCAATCATGAACATTTTCTCACGAATGAGGAAATAGTAAATCATTCGCGAATGTTCCTTCCGCGAATCATCCCCATTATACAGTATGTGGTTTTTACCATAATGTGTTTATACATGTTTATATACTTAGCGCCAAGAAAAGATAGCTTCTAATAAAGAAATGCACTTGCTACCAAGAAAAGAATTTGACAGTGAAGAAGTTGCAGAGACTGACTACTTAGCAAAACCTGACCCAAATACAACCAATGCAAATTGCCAGGTACACAGTACACATATATCTGACTCTCTATTAACCAGTATGTGCAGGTGTTGCGTTCACTTTCTGACTGGTCAGGAGGCCTGTCTAAAACTGAAGATTCTCCGTATAAAGCTTATCTCTATGCTGTTGATAAAGCGGAACATTTCATATACATTGAGGTCAGATCATAACATAACCTGTGTCCATTATACCTTAGAAATGCTGTGGATGGCTATGCCACACATAATAATTTATACCTTTTTAAATACTTGACTTATTTCAGTCATGTTAGGAAATATATCAGGGATTATATACACTGAATACCCAGGGGAATTTCCAATTAAGTGAATTTGAAATTTCCAATGAATTTCCAAGGGAAATTTCCAATTACATAGTTTAGACTTCAGCATCTCATATCAACATCAGTGTACTTGAAACTTTTATCATTGGTTTCTCACTTGATTGCATCCTAAAAAAGCTCAAGATACTTTAATAAAACAGTCAGGCAATATAGATTACTGTAATAGAACAGTTGTACAGCTGTACCCAAATACAAACATTCCGTGTCAGGTACTAAGTGCATAATATTGTATTGGAAATTGCTTATCTAATTTGCTGTACTTTACAGAATCAGTTCTTCATTTCTTCACTCCCAAAAGAAGGAGTTCAGAATGCTGTGGTTGATCATGTTCGTGCTAAAATAGTTGATGCTTACAAGAGAAAAAAAACTTTCCGAGTGATAATTTGCATTCCACTGATGCCTGAATTTGGAGGTGTGTGCATTCACCATTTACATATGTGTAGACTTGTGTGTTGTGACAGGTGTATTGGGAGAAGACAGTGGTGAGAATATTGAAGTGATTTTGCATTGGGAGCTGGCCACTCTCTTTAAAGAAGGATCATTTATTGACAAATTGGTGAATGAGGACAAAAGTTAGTCACACTGTTTGTAATTAAAAGTGTTGTATGTGTATTTGCATATACTTCGGGTATCCAGGAAGTACTTCAAAACATGCACTGTTTTCTCCATAATAGACTATGATGTATGTTACTCACTGGTTTGTATAAGGCGGGTGGTGCTTTAGTAAACAGAGCAACCTACAATATACTGATATACAGTAGTTAGTATATTTACTGTGTGCTTTACTGTTTGTTAGTTATAGTCATGTGTAGTATGTAATGATGTATTGTATGTTCAGTTCCTCAAGATGAAGTGTGGAACTATGTCTCAATTAATGCTCTCAGAAACCATGGACAGCTGAACAAGAAATTGGTAATGTGTAGTAATTGATAATTAATAAGCAGTATAATGCAGCAATGTATGGTAGTTTAGCTTCAGTTTGACTAGAACATAGGCTTGTGCCAATTATGCTGGCATATTTGCATAATAGGCTAGCAAAAGCATCAAGCATTATTGCCAGCATAATAGTCAAGTTTTTAATTAAAATGCACAATGCATAAATTTTAACAATGTCCATCAACTACTGGATGGTTATGCTTTTTCAAATCATATGTTGAATAAGTCACAATTTATCAATATTTCATTAGACACTTATGCAGTGATATCTTACTATTAATGTTTATATAATGTAACTCCTTTGTGCCCCTTATTGGCTCTTCATTAGATCTATGGAACATGCAACACTACCAACAAATCAACACCTACAGAATTTTCCACTAACTGACTTCAGCCAAGCAAAACTCAACTGGTTAAGGTTATGGGCTTGATTTCTTCATTTTTCAACATTGCTTAGACCTGAAACATGTTTTTTATGTCCTCTAGGGCAGACTTACCTTATCCTCTTGTGTCTTTTTCTACTACTGCACAAGTGTTGGTTCACAGATATTGCATCATGGCTTCTATCAATAGAATTATCTGTAAATTCCATTGTAATAATGCTGTACAGTGGCTAGAAACAAAGTGGATATGATCACTTCACTTATAGTTGGGGCCGCATCCAGTCACGTGATTCATAATAGTGGACATTTAATCCCTACTTCAGTCATGACTATGCTACTGACAGGCTGTATATGACTGAATTAGGAATTAAATGTCCCACTAGTATAGCTGCAGGTGTAGATGACCTTCCTTGTTTCATTTCTATGATCCTATTCAAATGTAATGTTTCTTACACTTGTGATTATATGGAGGCTGACCTACTACAGGTGACAGAAGTTATTTACGTACACAGCAAGTTACTGATAGTGGATGATAAGATCACCATCATGGGATCTGGTTAGTATACTAACTTATCAACATATCCACATATCATATCAATATACTATCGTACTGTTTAGTCAACTTGAATGAGAGAAGCTTGCGAGGAAACCGTGACTCAGAACTTGCCATCATACTTGAAGACAAAGAAATGGTACTATTACCCATAGCAGTTAATGCAGTACATGCTCATATTTATTGATGTGTATTGTGTATGAATAATCTCTCTAATACAAAGATGTACACTTACTCTTTAGATTGATGTATCATTTGATGGAGAAGCAGTGCAAGTTGGGAAGTTCTCTCACACCTTAAGGAAACACATATTCCGGTACATTAGTTTAGCAGTATTTAATCCAGTGGTGTATACTATACCTTCAAATACAGGGAACACTTGGGATTACTAAATACTGCTGACGGTGATAGAATTGTTGAAGACCCCATAGTTGAATCATTCTATAAGGTAAGCAGCTACTTACTTGTAACTTAGTTTTACAATCAGTGTGTACGTAATGCATGGTAATGGTGCATTTATTTAATGCTAAGAAACTAAAGTATTGACTTAATTTCTGATGGTCTTCATTTCTGGTACTATTTTTGCATGTGTGATGTTATTTGGGCCCACTTCTGGATGGACTGCTATAGCAGAGAGAAATCATACCAATACAAAATACACAGAATCTGCCTGTACTGAATATGTAATATTGAATCATTCTCACTACAGGATGTGTGGATGAAAACAGCTAAGAGCAATTCAGACTTGTTTGAACAAGTGTTTGGTGGAAAATGCATTCCAACTGCTGCTGCAACAACCTTTAAAGAACTAGAGGAATTTAGAGTAAGTAAAGAACACTACAAGAATCCTGGAATGATATAAGTGTTCAATAGTTGATGTGGTTTTGTTGTTATTATCAGTATAGTGGAACAATTGTTTCTTAAAGTTATCCAAGCTTCTGGTTAAAGTGATAAATGCTTGTAACAATTCATGTTACAAAAAATTTACAAACAAGTGTAATGAAAATTCATAGATTATTATTCCAAACAATTACAGTAATAACACTTGCAGTATATTCACTAATTTGGTTCTGCTACTACACAAACACAATAGACCCTTGATGTTTAACCCTCTGAAGCATTGTGTGCTGTGTATTGGCGGTGCAAGGATGCTTGAGTTGGGGTCCCTAAAATTCATGCAGGTATATGGTACTAGTGTGTAAGCACATTCAGCATGCTAATTCTAGGGGGTTGTGGGCATGCCCCCATGGGAAAATTTTGAAATTTAGGTGTCAGGAGATTGAATTTTACTGTGGTTTTAGCAGCTAATCAATATCATATATTTTAATACATGCATGACTGTTGTATAAAGGTGACTGCTCTATTAGAGTATCTTGATCTTTTCTGTGTAACCCTCTGAAGTGTTACGTGCACAGATAGTTTCATCAATGAACTTGCATCAACGGAAGAAACAACAACAAACATATGGGGCTGTGTGCCCACCCCTTAAGTAAGCAAAGTTTTCGACATGGTTCTGCCCATTACACAGCTCTACACATGGGGATTGATGCATGCAAGCTTGCCTAGAATCAATCCACTTGCTTTGACTGTTGGAAGTCTGGTGTAAAAGTGACAGACAATTCCTGTTTATCCTTACATGATAGATGACATTAATGCATTTCTGCAAAACGTAACTTTGCACAAGAAATGGAGGACTCCATGATGCTTGCATTGTACCAATTGCAGCATGCCAAAAGCTCAAGCCAAAGACAAAGCTATAGCCTTTAATATTAAGCATTATATTGTGTTATGCTTGTTTGAAGGCATTAGTTAACTTTTAAGATACAGTACTACTATATTGTATGATAATTTTATTTTGATACAGAAGCGTACTGGACTTGCTGATACTGATCCTGAAGCAGCTGCTCAGAGCATCACTCAAATTAAAGGATATCTGGTAGAATTTCCACCTGAGTTTCTTAAGAACCAAGAATTAAAGAAGACAAGGCTTGTTTTTAAACCTGCCTTCTTTCAGTAGTGAATATGACAGCACAGTAGTGACATAGCAATAGTATTTTCTTATATTATTACCCGTGTATCTAGTTGTACAACAATGTGTAGATATTAGTATAATTATCAGATGATATGAATAGGTTAATTGAGTCTATTGTGTCAGCATAATCCTGAGCATCACAGCAACAGGAAATTACTACTACAGCCACTACTGATTAAAAATGCACTTCATTTATGAAATTCATATTTTAGCTTATCATTCCTTAAAATTTGCCCATGCATTTTGGATTTTGGCAAGTTATGCCAGTTTGTAGCTTTTCCATTATGCCACAACTTTTACCGTACTACTAACAACCACATGCTACAGAAAATAATACCTGGTAATATTTGTTAATTTTAATGAATACGCTGCATGGATAACTCAAACAACATATCAACTATCGAAACATTTGTACAGTGATTCTCACCACATCATAGTGATGGTGTTATCATTTAGCCATATAATAAAATTGTCTGTCCCATTAATTATACCTTTCTTATTCCGGGAAAACTGTCTAATCAAGCAAATGGGATTGCCTATCTAAGTCTGGCATTGTGTAAAGATCCCATTGACAGTGATAGGTGTGTTTTGACTGAAGCAGTGCATGCTATTAATGGTGAAGTGCAGTTACACCAACACATTGCATTAACACATATAGCTACATTTCTTTCAATGAGACTATGAGCATACTGAATACAGTATATCACAATTTATCAGCTCAATTAAAGATTATACAAGTGATTTGTTGTATCAAGATACGTCCCTCGGTGGCTATAGAATGTGTAGTCATCTAATTGGTCAGGAGTGTAGTACACTTAACATTTTAATGTGCATTTTGTAATCTCATGTTATTCCCTTCTAGCAGTTGTGTGCTTGTCAACATACAAGACAGCACTTAGTGGCTTCATATCTTGCTGGACAATTTCACACCAGTTGTTAACTAGGATCATGTACATGCAGTGAAGCCTGTGTATTTCTGGTTGCCTAATTTCCTGACTTTAGTAAGCAGGTGGCTGGATTAGGCAGGTCAGTTTATACACAAATAACACATTAATTTTAGAGATTATTACAATAGTCAGTTTAGACACGACTTTGCTACGCAGTGATCTGATTAGACATTACACCAATGTAGCTACAATACATCATGCTCTAAATATTTAGTAACCATGCTATTTATAGTGTATGATACAACTAAAAGCCTGCAGCATTTATAACTATAGTTTTGCTAGTAAAAAGTATCGATGTATGCATAGTATGTTCTATAAGCCACCTCTCTAGCAGTTACACTTGATAGTCTTCTGTCAGTGATATTCCACTGGTCAGCTTTAGATCCACATTCTTATTATTAACACTACTACCTCCAGCTGATAGATATTCAGTGGTGGGTCCCCTCCTTAACTCAATCAGTTGAGGGTTTCGTAGCAGAGTGTATGCCAAATACCACCTCCTCCTTGCCATGTCATTGACATCTATTAGCTCATCAGCTGCCAACAATGGGGCAGTACCGCCGGCAGCAGATGAATTGGTAACACCAGGATGGGCTGCAACAATGGGATGGCACATGGATGGACAATAAATGATCTTACAGGATGATTGACTGCTACTTGAAGATTTCCCTTCAATTTGTGCCATCACCAAATGAACAAACACATTCATTACTGGGTTAGTATATGAAGCTTCCACTTGTACATAAGACAAGTAGGACGCGTAACCTATTTAGAAACAATTATTATACATTAACAGAGTTCTGTACAGATAGTCATAGAGTTCTTTGTTACCTTTATCCAGCCACTCCCAACCAGCAATCACTAGTGGACGGTCTAAACGAGGTAGAAGGAACAATGTCAGAAGAAAGGAGGTAATGATACGACGAATCGTTGTCATAAGTCCAGACACAGTGTTGTAGAACAGAAAAAAGAATGT
The DNA here is from genome assembly GCF_963678975.1 of Dysidea avara. Lineage (NCBI taxonomy): Eukaryota > Metazoa > Porifera > Demospongiae > Dictyoceratida > Dysideidae > Dysidea > Dysidea avara. The sequence goes on along the minus strand of NC_089278.1, from coordinate 7,115,122 downwards.
GTAGAGATGAAACAAACGTCTAAAACAACTTCAGATGAAAGCCGTTACATTTCATCAACTATCTCACAAACCTGTTATCCACAAGTACAGATTTATCAGCGAACACAAAGTAAACAAGCAACACTTGGCAGTAGTAGATCAACACACCAGACCCAAATGTACATCTACACAAAGACAACACCAAAGTACTACAGTAAGATGACAACATCTTACAATATGAAGGTGATGGTATGGGCAACATAATTCGAGATCGTATCACTAAACACCATTCCTATGATCAACATTGCCAGCATTGTTAGAAGGATGAATAGAATTATTGCATAGAATATCCATGCTGGAGAAGTGGACCAAAACAATTAACAGCATCAACAAGTTGTTGTATATACCCACCCCAGACTGCCATTGCTATTTGTCGTCCAAACAACAATGCTGCATTGGTCTGTTGTAGACAAATGTGAGCATACCAAAGTCACACATGAGTTTTTACCAATAGCCTAGTTGGTGACTTTCTGGATCCTGGGATGAAGCTTCTATCCCCATGCCACAGTTGCTTACAGTGACGACTACAAACATACAGTAATATATATATATACATATACCATAATTTTTAAACTAACACTTACCGAAAAGTGGCCAGTGAAAATACCAAAGGTATGACCACCATAACAAAACTAATCAGTGGTATTGCAAACACAAGTACCGCTATGCATATTCACAACAGTTACTTCACAAGTCATCATATAACACCAGGACAATTACACAACACTACGACACTTACACAACACTTTGTAGATAGTCTCTAAAACATCAGTCCACTTGATCTCAACATCTATGATCAAAAACTCCTTCAGTTCATATACAGCACTTAATGATAAAAAGGCAGTTTGAACTGAAAACTAATAAGGAATCAGCTATGATCCACATAATGTATTGAAATTAATCTACCTACCACCAACAGGCTGACAAATATAACCACAAAAACTGATAACAGTAGAACTGAATACTTGAAGTCTAAAACAGAATGATAAAATCAATGCATACTACATATTTCTCACAAGGATCCCAAGTGTACAACCACTGTTTTGCTGTCTGGTTAGACTGTCTCAGGTCAGTTTGAGGACTATCACAATCAGTAAAGTATATATTACACTTCATGTTTGTATAGTACTAACTTGTTTACTAAATTTTTAACATATCCAATATAGTGATCTATGGAGTGTTGTTTTGGTGGTGGCTATAGTATACCAATATCACCAGTCTATCATGGTACGGTGTACACACTGTACCTTCTTTTGCAAGCGGAGTACCAAAGCGTGAACACCTCTGACAACAAAGTAGACTAACACAATTCCATTACATATTAGCAGTGGAACACAACTAACAATCCATGATGCAGTATCTGTTTCTAAAAACTGCATGGGACAAATTAATACGTAACAGTAAAATTAATGATGATCAGCAACACTCACTTCTATTCCTCGTGGCTCCTCGTGTGCATAATGAATGCAAATTGCACATGGTTTCATATAGGTAGTAAAACTACAGTAATGAAAATAACAGTCACACAGTACACCACACCATCGTGTCTTACAATACAGCTGAATATATCAGCCCAATCAGATGAGACAGTGGTTGTAGTGGACCGTGTATTGATGCAATGAGAGCAAAAAAGTTCAGGGGAAGGCTCAACATAGTGAACAGGAGTTTACTAGCTAAAGAAAGGTGACACACAGCCTTACACGTACGCACACACACACGCACGCACACACCACAAAATTATAGGTGTAAACAAAAAGTAATTACAATCATATTATCAGATTATAGGGTGTCATTACAATCCAAAGTACAAAACTTTAGCTTATTATTAAACTTCTAATAGAGAAATCAAATTTATTTCCAATGCTTAGGCGGCTGATACCTACATCCATCTCAGTAAGTACACAAACCTGAATAAACTGCATCAGAAAAACTGCTTGCAGTGCTTGAATACCCAGTACCAATCGTCAATTGGAAAAACCAGTTGGCCAGCATACCAAAAGCTGCACAATACACCCAGCGATCTTTAGTCTCACTGATCAAATTTATTGGTCTATAATAAAGCAGTTGACACACTGACAATACTATGATTACACTGTACTTACATTGGTAGTCCACAGTGTCCATAACAGCAATCTGGGCTCAGTTTACTTCTCTTTTGAATAACACAGTAGAGTATTAACACAACAATCTGTTTTATCTGGTAATAGATCATTACAAGTATAATGATAACTTACTGAATAGACATATAGTACAATGAAGAAGGCTACTAAATGAGATTCAGTGAAGGCATCCCTACAGTAACAACAAACAGCACACGTACACAAATAAGAAGTCAAAGCAACTCCTAGCCCCTAGAGCATTTTGTATATACTTACTATCATCTGGCCAATATTGAGATTAACACACACCCCTCGTCCACTCTTCTGTGATATGGGGGATACAACTAATCATATAAAGTATTTTTATTGGTCTTAATTCTACAACTCAAGTTTTAAGGGTGAAGTTTCTGATTCTATGAGGCTATCAGCCTTTAGCAGGCCCCTAATGGGATACTAATTAATGAATTGAGATGTAATTGTAAAATTAGTAACTTGTGGCATCAACTACTCCTTGACAACAAATACAAGGCAGCTACACTTCAAAGCACAGATTCCTTACCACTGTATGTAGTAATGCTACATGGAATGTGATAGCACATAGAGCAACAAGCTTGACAATGCAATTTGGTCACATAAACATAGCACATACAAAAAGAAAAAACTATAAAAAAATATATAGCAGAAAAAACTATAAAGTTGTGTAATGATTTTGTATAGTTTAGCTAAGTGTCCAGGATGGTTGCTTGTGTCTCAGATTGTAAACCTAAAGCTTGCTCTCTCTATAATATCAAGGACATTGTTGGTAAGTTGATTATTGGTTCTGCAGCACACCAAGCAAACAACAATAAGGAGTGTACAAGTGTAGTAGAGCATAATATTTTGTCACACCTGCAAAGTAATTCACTTATGGAAATAACTTGAAAATCAGTCTGTGTATATAGAATCATCATAGCCTTTTGAGGCTTAGAAGAAATTGCAGTGATGGCTACAGAGTTACACCAACCATGTTAGAATTGCAGGGGTCAAAATACTCTAGTCCTAAGGAGCAAAAATATCTGAAATAATTGTCCAGATTTCGAACCAGGCACCTCCACACCTACCCTGAAACCCTTCCACATTGAACCACTAATGTCAGCTACTCAGCTCATTTACTTTCATAAAACAATTGAGTATAATTATCAATCTGTATTGTTCTTCTAGAACATTTTGTGTGTGTGTGTGTGTGTGTGTGTGTGTGTGTGTGTGTGTGTGTGTGTGTGTGTGTGTATGTGTGTGTGTTCTATTAGAAGTCCTTAAAAAATGTGCACTCTATTAGAGTATTACAGTAAGTAACAGATGGTCAAATAAATATAATACTGTTGTATTTTCTGCCTTCATTGGCCACCACCATAGCCCCTGTACAGCATAAGAAGAAAAAACGAAGAAATTAAATTGAAACTTTGAATGCCCATATCTCGCAAATGGCTGTTGTGAATTTAATCAAATTTGCTGTGTGGCTTACCCTACCTGGAATGCAAAAATGGTGTGCTTTGGAAAAGGGGTCATGGAGCATGCATGCGTGAAAAAGCTGTTTTTTCTTCCTGTGGTGTGGCACGCTGGCTTTCTTGGCCGCATAACACACTACCATGTGTCTTGATCATGGTGTGGCATGCTGGCTTTTTGGCCACATGACACACTCCCATGTGTCTTGATCCATACAAAAACAGAAAAGGTGTGGCCTTCAAATGCCTGGGTAAAAAAGTTTGAGGCTTCAATTTCTTTTTGCATGCTTTGCAAAAATTTCTATAAAACGTAAACATGTAATTCGATTGCCTCGATCTCTGGCAAAAATGTAAGAGTGTATAAAGGTTAATTCACGTACCAAGTTTGCTGTGAATCTGATCAATACCCAAGGAGTTATGAGTGTTTATTCACGTAAAATAGATCTAACTTCTGGTCACGGCTACAGGGTAAACCAAATATGGTTGAAAATTGGTGTGTACATAAGCTGAGCAGTGCATTTCGATAGTTGGAATAGCAATAGAGTTACAACTACAAAGTTATAAAGCAGTTATGTGTTCATTTTTATATCATGTTCTGGTTTATTTTTGCACTTTCCTTGCCAGTTTGTACTGTACATTTTGCACATATAGTCACATGTGTCTTTATAAATGAAAATTTCTAGTTTAAATCTGCTTATAAATAAAGATTTGTAATTTCAAAGTACTAGATTGCTCTAGTATGTTAGAAGTCCTCAAAAATGTGCACTCTATTACAGTATTACAATAATATTACCAAAGATTTAAGCAAATCATGCAATACAATATATTTATAAGTCTGTCTTCAATAATCATCATTGTGTCTGCATAGAAAAGAAGAAATGTGAGTAAAAACAAGCCTCAAATAGGCTGGCCTTATAAAGTACAAAAAGAAGTGAAATCCACACAAAAACAGCCAAGTTGTGAAAATGTGGTGCGACCTTAAAAACTCTAGGTGAAAAAAGTTGTGAAATTAAAGGTGTGCAATGATGTTAATGAATTTTAATAATGACTGTGTGCATTGTTAAAATTTATTAGCATTACAGCCATTTCTTGGCCACCACCTTTGATTCACAACTTTTTTCACCCAGGCTTAGTAAGGCCACACCATTTTTGGCTGTTTTTGTGTGGATATAATTTACACAAAGAGTTTACCTTATAGAGCATAGCAAAAAATTGCAATTTTTGGATAGCAGTATGCATTTTTTCTAATTTTATTTTGAAGTAGCCAGTCTGAAATCTATGCAAGTAGCATTGTCTTCTGAAAGTCCAAATTTCCAGATATTTCCAGACATAGTCACTCTTACAGTAAACAAATCATGTGCAAAACCTATCCCCTTTGGCAAATGAGTTGGCTTTTAGTCTAGTCTTATGTGGCAGCACAGATGCTTATAATCTCTAATAGATAAGTCTTTGTGCTGAAACAGAGGTGTGATTATGTAAGAATATATTCTGGCATTATCAAACCTACGTATCGTTGTATAGCTACAACAAATTAACTACTATAGTTAAAATTTAACTGCCAGCAACAAGGCAAATTTTTACAAATTATTCATTACAAAATTTTTGTTTAGCCATCATCTTCAAAGTTTCCTTGTTATAAAGTTTGGCACCATAAAGTGTATGTGATAGTTATTGTGTATAATGAATATTAATTGTGATGGGATTAATATTAGGGGTATGGAGGCAAAAATTATTTGACAAAAGAAATTTTTATCATCACTTGTTGCAACAAATATTAATTCTCGCAATGAAATTCCTTTAATTATATAAATTGAGGGTTTATCAATTTTCTCAACAGGGTAATGATCTTAGTTTCGGCATGTACGTCACTTCTAATTTGCTAGTATTCATTAATATATATTTTATGGGTTAGCAATTTTCGCTATGGCCACCATTTGGTGTTTTTCATTGGAAAATCCAAATGTAGAGTGCAGGCAGGTGGGTCATTACCATTATCCCTAGTACTAGCCACAATATAGCTATTTTCATACCTCTATACTCTCCAGGGCCTGATACTCTCTGTACATAACAGACAATTTGCTAACTCGACATAGCTATAGTTTGGCAACTATCCTCTTTAGATGCAGCTACAAATAATCGTCCTTCGTCATGTGACCAGTTACACTCAAGGATTGACTTCTCACTTGTAAACTTCATTACTGCACCAATCTGAGTGCAGCAATCTTGAGAGCTGAACCGTACATCCTCAATATTATGTGAAATAATAGTTAAATCTTATAATAAAGGGGAAAGAATACAGCGGGCACTGATGAAGAACAGAAAATCATTAAATAGTGGCCTATACAACAATTTGGTTGTGTTGCCAACTCAGAAGTATACAAAAGTTGGCATTTACAACAAAATTGAAACCTCAGCTCCACCTTGGGCACTGTTATATTGTTGTGACACCTCCGCTTCAGTTGTTTACCCATGCAAGCAATCTTTCTACTAAATTGAGATAACTATGCACTTGCCGCACAATATGGGTATTCACCACAAAGCATCCTACAAATTCAACAAACCATAAACTAACTCTCAATACACATACAAGCTTGTAAGCCCAGATGGTTACCTAAATATTCTTTATAGCTAGTAGAAGCAAGCACACAAAAAAATTATAGCTACACCTTATTCTGTACCAAAGCATTATGCATAGCCATACAGTAGTGGTGGTAATTTTAGACACTTTACTATATAGCATTGCTATTACTTAAAGCTGGTATTTCACACTACTAGTGAGGAAAAGTGTACCCATAAACTGAATTTCAAAGTTTTTCCTACCATGTGGTGGTCTGTGTGATGACTGTGATCATTTTTCTGGAACACTGTAGGTGTGTACATTATGAGACATATAGGGGTATTATGAGACAACTGTGCTTGAAAGTTGACTATTTCATAATTGATTATGGTAAAGTTCATATGTCAAGGGTAGCAGGGACACTGTAGACAGTCACAACAGATTAGTTGACTTCATATGTGTACTTCACATCTAACTACACTGTTAAAAGTGGGGAGTTACCACTACTCTAGGGAGTAAAACATTTTACTCCACAAGGGGAGTTTGGATTACTAGCAGAGTAACAGCAACTCATGGGGAACTCTCAAGTATGGTAAGACATTAACTTGCAGAGTTCCCATTACCAGCTAGCTAGTAGCTACTCCACTTGGTTATCAGCCATGCGGTCATATCTCATGCTACGCTGGCTACCATCACAGCAAGAAGATAAACCTGTGAGGGAATGTCACGATAAGAACACTGGTTCCCCTCGATACGCATAGCATTACTCAGGAGGAAGATGATACAAATGTCACACTACAACTCTTATTGATCACATGTACAAGCGTGGCATAATCATGTGATTACAATCTATAAATAACTTACATTACGTATTCTACAATTACTACTACTAATAATAAATGTTTCTAGTTCATCTCAACATCCTCCAGGGGGGTTGGGGGGTGCATAGAATTTTGGTCCATTCTGAAACTCGTATTCTTTCCCTTCTGGCTGCATCTCTCTGAGGACGATTCGTTATCAGGTAAAGTGGAGGAGTTGGTAGTACACCTCTTGCTGCTAGAAGTAGGATCATCAGATTCTGTATTAGGTACAGTAGTATCCAGATTAGCGTTGACTTCTAGTGGATATAACTTAGTGATTGGTATGTTTGTTTTACCAGTTGAGGTGCGTGTGTTTGCTGCACGAATTAGTCCATCACCACCAGGTATCAACTCTTCAATGACAGCTAATCTCCAGTCCACATGGGGTTTATCATTATGTATTAGCACAATGTCACCTGTCTTGATTTTCTGTTGGTTATTGCCAGAAGTTTTATGGAATTCTCTTAGTGACGTCAGACATTCGTGCTTCCATCTGAAACGAAAGTGTTCTATGATCAAAGCTTGCTTCTTAGCTCTCTTCCAGATCCGTGCTTCATCTACAATAGTAGGATCTGTCAATTTAGGGTAGAGAGGTGATACATCTTCCATAAAGCAAATCAGCTGGTGTTAATGGATCTGGGTCCCGGGCATCACTTGAGACATAGGTGAGCGGTTGGTCATTTAGAATGGCTTCAATTTCTACCACTAGAGTTTGTAGGGTTAGGAGATTAGTATGTGCTCTTCCCAAGGATTTCTTAAGACAGCTCTTGGTTAGCCCGATCAACCTCTCCCAGAACCCCCCATACCAGGGAGCCCTCTTTGATATGAATTTCCAGTATTCCTTGTTTACTCAAAGTGTTTGCTAGATCTATTGAATTGAACATCATTTTATTCCTCCGCAGACGACTAAATGGATGCATTGTTGGAGATAACAATTTGCCTTGCTACTGGTAAATCTGTGAAAAGCAAGTAAAAATCCTTGCTACTGGTAAATCTGCAAAAAGCAAGTAAAAATGTTTCAGTTGACAGATCGGTGACTACTTCCAGGTGTATAGCTCTGGTTGTGGCACATGTAAATAAACAGATACAAACTTTCACGTCATCCCTGTCTTGTTGAACACAGAGTGCCCCCAGTCTACTCCAGATACTGTAAATGGGAGTAAATCTTTTGTTCTGGATTGCAGAAGAGGTGCTGGATCTGGTACCATGTATGGCTTCTCTGATGTCTTTTACATATGGTACAGCAATGCAGTAAGCCCTTAAAATATTGTCTTGCTGTGGGGATCCAATACTCTTGCCTGATAGCAGTAACTGTGCTATTGACACCAGCGTGATACAGTTTGATGTGAGTACTGAGTACGATGAGGTGGTGTTTAGGTGGTAATAGGTATGGAAACTTGGTAAGTTGATTCAGTAGTGCATTATGAATCCTTCCTCAATCCACAATGGATAAATCCATCATCATCAAGGAAAAGGCGTAACCGCCGCAGCATTTGCTTCTTTGGGAGGTGGACATGAGACTGGATACTTCTTTTCCATACACTTGAAGTTGACAGCTCTTTACCCATTTCATCTTGGCATGATACATTTTTTGCGGTGTAAGTGCTCCTGTTTGCTTGGTTTCACCAGGTTTACAGTTTGCTATGAAACGGAGGACGTAAGCAGTGGTGACAACAAGCTTACCAAGACTGCTGAACTTCTTCAGATCAATGATACAGTGTAGTCCCAATGGTTCAGTAGTAGGCTAAGATGGAGTAAATTCTTCAGCAGTGATTACAGCAGCATGAAGTTGAATGTCTGGTGAGGACCGCCATCTTGGCCAAAGGGTGTCTCTTGTAAGCCATGATGGGCCAGACGACCAAAGTGTAGATGATTTCAATACGTAACTCACCCAGAATAATTATAACTCTCTACATGAACATTATCAAAGGGTTGCTGTTACTCTTTTACAGAGTGGTACTTACTCTCCACTAAAATTCAGGGGTGCTAAATCCTCCCTACACTGGGAACTCCTCTAGGGGAGTAATGGTTACTCCTTAACAGTGTACATAGTGAGTGGTACAAAGAGAATCATTGACAGTATGCCTTATCCGCAATGACGTCAGACACGTAAAAATGGCCGCGATAGTTGTGGGACTTTCATAAAATTTGTACGGGCGACTATTGGAGGAAAATTTTTAAATAATGATATCTCAGCCAAGATAGAAGATATCGAACTCTAACCTGCAGGTATGGTTATAAGGTACCTGAACGAATAACAATCTAGCGTCAGTTTGAAAACCACCCGAAAATCGCTTCTACGTATTTATTGTAACGTCTTATAGCCATACCTGAGGGTAAGAACTCAATATCTTCTTTCTTGGCTGAGATATGAACGTTAAAAAATTTTCTTCCCATAGTCGTCCATACAAATTTTACGAAAGTCCCACAACTATCGCCGCCATTTTATGGCTGTGACGTCATTGCGGATAAGGTCCATATGATATAGCAAATTTAAGGAGCTATATCATCCCCTAATTATAGATTTTTGGTTGACTTATAATCACTATCTGTGATGATCTGAATAGGTACTATCTCTTTACTCCTAAATCTGCAGGATTTAACCCACCATAGGTAGCTCCAGGATTTTTGGTGAAGACCAAAAAATAATAATAACAGCCCTCCACTAACTATATTAATACCACTGATAAAGTACATAACAACCCTTACTTATAGCTACATAGCTTGCTACACTGCTGTTCTGAATACTGTGACTGCTTTATTATAGTGATTGACTGTTCTATTAGAATATCTCGATCTGAACGTGACCGGTTTCCGGAAGCCTCGGAAACCCCCCTGGAGCTGCCCCTGCCCACTCAACTTGTTTTAAGCTGTGACCCATATTACCTCTTGTCCTGTAATACCATCCTCTACTCTACATAATATATACCACTACATACCTATGTGTAGTAAATATATCGAGTAGCTAATAAACCATTTAGCTATTTCTGAGTAGAGGTGTACCGATATGGGTTTTTGGCATGTACCAATATCCGATATTGATGCAACCAAAGGAGCCGATAACCGATAGTTGATCCGATATTTGCATTAATATTTTAAGTGTACATTTACCTATCCTACAACAACATGTGCATGTATTCATTGCTATACTCTGCCTGTGGTGGTACACTGCTGGGGTTTCTATTGTGCAATACAGACAATTAGGCACCCACAAACGTTTTTATGTACACTCCCATGAAGCCTAACACGGATATTTCTGTATTACTGCAAATTCTAATGGCTTGTACAGCAAGTTTCCTTGGTTACTCTGACCCTTCTTTTATTACAAAGGTACTCTATAACTGCTTCATTTGTAAAGACTGTGATAGGCTTTGCAGCAACAAACACTAGAATCGTGTGTATATATATATATATATATGGCTTCTCGTAGCGTAGCACTTGTTGCAGAGTGAACAATAAGCCACTGGCACTAATGAGCCACATGAATAACGTAGAAAACCAAAGCATAATCCGTTTATGTACAAACTATTGCTACTGTATAAATATCGGTAGCGATATCGGTCCTCCTGCTGTTCTGTATACCGATACCAATATTGGTAAAAAAATGCAATATCGGTGGCCGATATTGTAGCCGATCCGATTATCGGTACACCTCTATTTCTGAGTATAGCTAAAACCTTCGTTTCCGAATTAATAGCTCACTAGAAAGCAATGTGGTTCTTCCAATACATATCTTTTTAAAAGAGAACTAAAAACCCTTGGCAAACTACTTTTAATATTGTCAGCCAACTTTTGATCACAAATTGGTAATTTAAGCAGTCCCGTAGCTAGTCCCGTATCTGCTTTAGAATTTTACCACTGCTTTCTAGTGAGCCATTAATTTGGAAACGAAGGCTTAGTTGAGTCATGCAGTCATGATCACGTGCATTAATTAATTCGAATATAGCTATACAGACAAACGAAACTTTAAAACAAACTGACACATCCACTTACTTGCAGTGAGTAGACTCTTGTTGTGTAGAATTTCCCGAGAAATCCTTATCTGTCACAATTTCGGAGAGAAACATCCATAGTGTGGAATTCATTGTACATCTCGTAATCAAAACCAAACTCTTCCTTTCGAGATCCTCTCTTAGTTCAATACCATGACGACTCGCGAGTGTACAGTCTCCTGTGTCAGAGGCCGTGACCTTTGACAAACACTACACCCCACACAAACCGTCTGGCATGCATATGTGGGCTATATTACACATGAATAAACAAACCAAAAAAAAAAGAACATTCATAATCTAGCATCCAGCTAACTAACCGGCATTGGGAGCTAGCTATATGTAGGATAGTTGCATAAATATACAAGAGTGGCTGCACTATGATGTTTTTTCGTTTTGTTGTTGTAGTTGTTTTTTTTTTGGGGGGGGGGGGGGGGGGGGGGGTCTCGCGTGGCGCCAGACCCTTTCCGCGCAGCCGCTTATCGATTTGAAATCTTATAATTTCCGAGCGGCTGCGCGGAAAGGGTCTGGCCACGCGAGACTAGGGGGGGTTGTTTATTTATGTAAAATAATATAATAATATGTAGAAATATTCTGTATAATAAAATCTAGCCCACATATGCATGCCAGACGGTTTTGTGGGGTGTAGTATTTGACAGACAAAGGTCATGGCCTCTGGCACAGGAGACTGTACACTCGCGAGTCATCATGGTACTGAACTAATTGGGAAGGATCTTGAAGAGGAAGAGTTTGATTTTGATTACAAGATGTACAATGTACTGGATTTTTCTCCCCGAAATTGTGACAGATCAGAATTTCAACATGTAATTCTATTCAGGGAATGTCTATTTTACGGACCGGACCGGACCGGACCGGACCGCCGGACCGGAAGTTCCTGTTTAGCAAGCCAAGTGTTTAATACGTTCAAGTTTATTTTACGGACCAGACTAGAAATAGCCTGTGTGCCAGCCCACGAACATTTTGCCAGCTCTGTCGTGCTCGGATGATTGTAGCTTCGCATTGGTCTGGTCACTCTCGTGCCGCTGGGCGTACGTATCAGTCTAGCTATAACCATAGCCCTGCAAAGCCATTTTATTAACTACAATAACTGTATAGCTTACAGTAAATAGCAACCTCGATAGCAACAGTTCAGGGGTGAAGCTTATCAGAGACGACAGCAATCTTGCTAGCTAATGCCCTTAGTATAGCTACCTGGCAGCAGCAAACGTTTACCTAATATAGTGTCGAGCATGCATGCTAGCCCTTTTTAGGTGATAGAACAAATCAAATGATTGAAAATAGTGACTACTCAACAATATATCAGTCTGTACGTAGCAGCTTGAACGTTTTTCATACAACCAAATAATCAAGCATGTGTATAGATAATCAGGGCCGCCCAGAGAAATTAAGGGGCCCAGGGCAAAGAGTTAAAGTGGGGCCCTTGACCCAAGTTGTAAGGTGAAGACCAAAAAAAAAAAAAAAAAAAAAAAAAAAGGTCACAACCTGCTGGCAATGATAATAACTACCCATCACCAACCATATCTCCTTATCTATAAGCTTGCTACACTGCTCCTCTGAAGAATACTGTGACTGCTCTATTAAGTATTTAGATCTGACTGCTCTATTAGAGTATATCGATCTTTTAAACAGGTATTCAGGGGTCCTTCATGGGGCCTCCTGGGGCCCCTTTCAGGCTGGGGCCCGGGGAAAAATGCCCCAGTTGCCCCCCCCCCCTCCCCCACCTGTGGGCGGCCCTGTAGATAATGATTTGAAGCACAACCTGAATTTGTAAGCAATAGCTACTGACCAAGGAACATATATCTGTTCCAAGCATCTTTGCTGACATAGTAGCTACCACCGAGGGTGCCACTTTTCACCAGATCACTGATATCTGGTTGCCTTGGAATATAGAATTACACTATTTTGCTGTCAGACTTTAAATGCCCTCTTCTTATAAAAGTTTCCTTTACTAGGAAACAATGAAAACTATATGGTGCTGATTTTGAAGACATTTCAATAAATTCCCACGGCTGGTCATAAAGATCCAGGTTGTCAACCAAGGCACAAAGCAATGGAACAAGTAATGCTAGTAATTTATACGAGGCGAATTTATATGCCACAGTCATCAAGATTCTCACGTATGCATGCACATCTACAAAATTTAGAATATGGATGGACCGGACTCTCTGTCTGTTGCAAACAAGCCATTTGAGCTCAAACATGAGAGCTAGCTACATGCTATATAACATAAACATATGTAATTCCTGGTCAGGTTACTGACAGTTAGCCAGTGAGGTCTGTCACCATCATGTAGCATTAAATTTTTGGATATAACTAGCACTGACTGCTGAGTATGTATAGTTCATTAAAAACATCTTGGCTGAAAGTAGGGTAAACTGGCTGGCATTGATAATACTGCAATTTGTCCATGCTCCTGTGGTGATCACTGCATGCTTTATCAGAAACCTAGAGTATAGTGACTTGTATAATAATGCACGTACATTATTATTATTAATTGTAATTACATCCAATCATGAGTGGCCCATGCATTGTCATTAAAATTTGCTTGTTAGATGGGGACATTGTATGGAGGAGACATCAAGACCATATATGACATCAAGAAACCACTATCACTGAGCCATTTGGATCATCTAGGGAACACCCAATAACTTCCCTCCCTTATGCCACATCGTAATCCAAGATGTAGTTGTATACCAAACCTATAAAAGGCATCAGAATTATTTACTATTTAATTATAATTGCTCCGTCAATTAAAGGAGGAGATGTAGCTAATGACTTGTAATAATGCACGCACATTATCAATTGTAATTACATCAAATCACATGCACCTTGATGTAATACAACTTAGTTTCAGTTTTGTAAGAATTGCTGTAGTTTCATGCTGTTGTGTCTCATTCAAAGTAGGGATGTACCTGTGTGTTTTTTGTAACCATTTTGTGGTTTGAATTTTTTGAGTGATTATAACACCCTGATCTATAAGTTCCATGTGGAAACTGGACTGCTATATGTACACTGTGGTATTGCGCATGGATCACACCTAGGTAATATTTAACAAATCAAGCATTTAAAAGACTTGCACACATGTCCTTTCCATCTGGTGTCACACACACACACACACACACACACACACACACACACACACACACACACACACACACACACACACACACACACACACACACACACACACACACACACACACACACACACACACACACACACACACACACACACACACACACACACACACACACACACACACACACACACACACACACACACACACACACACACACACACACACACACACACACACACACACACACACACACACACACACACACACACACACACACACACACACACACACACACACACACACACACACACACACACACACACACACACACACACACACACACACACACACACACACACACACACACACACACACACACACACACACACACACACACACACACACACACACACACACACACACACACACACACACACACACACACACACACACACACACACACACACACACACACACACACACACACACACACACACACACACACACACACACACACACACACACACACACACACACACACACACACACACACACACACACACACACACACACACACACACACACACACACACACACACACACACACACACACACACACACACACACACACACACACACACACACACACACACACACACACACACACACACACACACACACACACACACACACACACACACACACACACACACACACACACACACACACACACACACACACACACACACACACACACACACACACACACACACACACACACACACACACACACACACACTGTGAACCTTCTTGAGCTCTACCAAAAAGCTCTTTTGTTCCACTTCGATACCGGTATGCAATGCCGCACGATTAAATGTCTATGACATAGTTTTCTGTATAAATACTTTGGTTTGTTTATCATGCTGTAATATTGTGCTGCTGTGTTATGCTATAATAATATTAATGCTTATATTATTTAATGATGTTTGTTTCTATTACTTTAGTGCATGGTGGGAGGTGGAAGCGTCCATGATGACGATTGGGCAATGTGCAAATAAGGTGAGTGTATGCTTTGTAAAAAGAAGCCCACGTAGCTGTGCAGGGTTCATCTTCTGTATTTTATTTTTCCCAAGGGGTAGCCAACGCCCACGCAAAACACCGAAATGGTGTACCAGAGGGGTATCCAACGCCCACGCAAAGCACCCAAATGGTGTGTACAAGACTCCCAATCTTTATGTATTTTAAAAAGCATTTAGTGAGATTGCTAACTAGTAACTACCTGTACAGTTGTTGATCTACATCTTGTTCTAGTTATTCATGATCGATCATTGTCTACTTTGTTAAACTCACTTTCTCCATTATTTTTACATGATTTTGGATTTAGGATTTGGTTTCTAATGTATTTGTGTATTTCTGATTGGATTTCTCACATAGCATACAAGAGTCCCAAGGCATTGGCTACCCCTCGCTTTTTACCAAAAGCCAGTTCATCTCTAGTTGACAAAGATAGTCTGACCATCTAATTACAATCTAAATTAAATTCTTGATCACAGATACACATTTCCTTTGTTGCTATATGTGGCGCACCACAAAATTAACCAGTGTAAACATTCCTGTAACCATGTAGTGCTGGGTTTTGATATTGATGATTCTACCTATGCTTAATACCACATCTCCCTTGTGATATACTCCTGATGAAAGAACTGTTAACTAAACACATTAGTCTATTATGTGAAGCGTGCATACATAATTATATTAGGCAAAGCACAAGTGCCCATGGTATCCCATAATGTGAATCACCTGCATGTGTGGGAGACTGCTGGCATGAGATTACTGCTTAGCCATATTTTAATTTGGTATGTGTAATGGTTCATTTCACGGAGGAGTTAACGGCGTAGATTACTGCTTAGCCATATTTGGTATGTGTAATGGTTCATTCACGGAGCAGTTAACGGCGTAGATTACTGCTTAACCATATTTGGTATGTGTAATGGTTCATTTCACGACGTAGACTACTGCTCGAGCTACTGCTTAGCCATATTTGGACGAATGGTATGCGTAATGGTTCATATCACCAGAGTTATTGGTGTAGATTGCTGTTATGCCATGTGAGTGATGCCTGGCCACGTGCCAGTAACCAGGGCCGCCCACAGGGGGGGGGGGGGGGGGGGGGCAACTGGGGCATTTTGCCCCGGGCCCCAGCCTGAAAGGGGCCCCCCGAATACCTGTTTAAAAGATCGATATACTCTAATAGAGCAGTCAGATCTAAATACTCTAATAGAGCTGTCACAGTATTCTTCAGAGGAGCAGTGTAGCAAGCTTATAGATAAGGAGATATGGTTGGTGATGGGTAGTTATTGTCATTGCCAGCAGGTTTTGACCTTTTTTTTTTTTTTTTTTTTTGGTCTTCACCTTACAGCTTGGGTCAAGGGCCCCACTTTAACTCTTTGCCCTGGGCCCCTTAATTTCTCTGGGCGGCCCTGCCAGTAACTAGTATTGAATGGACAGTACAAAGGAACGTCTTTGATGTAGGAGGGAGTGTAGGAGGGAGCAGTACAGTCTCAGAAGGCATGCAGAAACTCCTGAAGAGGCAGAAAGGAGAAGGCATAGAAACCGTGAACATATGCGGCGTCGAAGAGCTGCAATGACGTGAAAAGAGGTGGTTAAAGTAGAATACTCTCAGATCAAAGACTCGACCTTATCAACACCTATCATACCATCAATGATAGCTTTGCAGATGTGTACGTAGTGATTTTGCACAGGCTATTTTGATTCTTAGACACTCTCCTCCATAAATTTAACTCTTTGCAATTCCAGAACTCCTTACATTGTTTCTGCCATCAATACTTCAAAAATATACACTCAGGCTCGCCCCACAATGCTGTTAGCATCTGTCTAGTGTAGAAAATGATTAGGCATTACTGTGCTGAGGATTCGAACGTACATGTAATGGCACAAGCATGCATACAAAAAAACTATAGGTTAGGTTATGTGTTGTTTGTATATGTACTAGTGAAGTCATATAACATCACTTGTATTATACAGGGGAACAAGATGACACCACTCCACTGGGCTGCAACTAATAATCATCCTGATGTGATGTCACTACTGATATCACATGGTGCTGATGTTAATATGAAGGATTGGGTGAGTTAGTGTAATTGATAATATATTGTTACTAATGTTGACTAGTTATGATCTGTATGGCTTCAACCATCACTATGGCTACACATTTATATGGCTTTACTCAACACAGCTGCTAACATGACTTTGTTATCCTTGACTAATATGGTCATGATCCACAAAATAGTAGTCCAGGTGGGGTTGTATACAATCACTGGACTGGACTAGTGGACTGGACTGGTGGACTCAGTTTTTTTTTTTTTGTTTGTTTTTCATTTTAGCACATATTTGGGCAACTGGTCGTAGCTATTGCTACATTGAATGTAAAATATGCAGGTGAATCTGTCTACTTGGCACTGTCTGTTATCTTAGAATTGTGTGCAATTCTCTCTCTCTTGGCATAATCTGTATTGTACGACTACCATTTGTCTTATCATGAAGTACAAACCATACAGTACATGTGTATGTAGTGTTGTAGTATCCATGCAAGTTATAGTCATGGAGTCAGCTAAATTAAGTGGCAACAGTTAACTGTCTTGCTATTCAATAGCTGATAAAAAAGGTTCTATAGTTTTTGCACGACGGCAATAACAAGTGATCTCACATGCACAATATTTCAACCAATCAAATTGATCCATTTTAAACTATAATTACCGCATGTGACTTCTGTTTTAGATTTGTTGACATGCAAGAACTATTAGAACCTCTGTACATAGCTGAAGCTGGGCAATGTTGACAAGTCTGGCATGATCACACCTTTCTTTGGTTTGTGTGTGGGTTTCTTTATGTGTGGGGGAGTGGTCTCACTACATGAGACTAACATACTTTCAACCAGTTGCCCAAATATTTGGTCAGTTAAAAAAGGGAAAATACCTGAGTCCAGTAGTCCAGTCCAGTGATTGTATACAACCTCCAGGTGGTGGGGCATTGGCCTAAAGGTCCCAGGTTTGATGCCCAGGCAGGGATGTACTACTACTGTTGTTTCCTTGAGCAAGTAACTGTTTACCCCAATGCTCCAGCCACCCAGCTGTTAAACCAGGAATGTATTGTAATTATTCAGGGCATAGCTGAGGAGCAGTCTACTTGGCTGATGCTGTCATCCCTGTGTATGCAAACAAGTAACACAGAAAACTGTCTGAATCATTCACTACAGGTGGTGTATGGATGAAAGTGGCTAAGAGAAATGCAGGCTGAAAATGCAGTACAGCTGGTGCCGCTACGAAGATAATTTTGAGAACTAAAGTAGGGTATGCACTATAAGAATCATCATGAAATTGCTTTTGCAAATTCTTATGATAGTTAGTTAATCATTGTTATACAGATCTTTTAATTACTTGAATAATTAAGTTAATCAAGATTACTGTATTAAATAACAATTCCATGCACATACTTTCCGATTTTTCTGGGGGTTATAGTTCCACCATGTTTTATAGCCTGGCGCTTCATGCTACTAAGCATTGAAGTATACTACATGTATATAGTACAAACATTATTAATGATGCTGAAGCAGCTGCTCAGGCTATCAGTCCTCTACATAACAGGTCAAGAATTTCCATCTGAAGTTCTTAAGAACCAAGAATTAAAGAAAACAATTAAAGCTTGTTTATGAAACTGCTTAGTGGATATGACAATATTATAGTAGTGGCATGGCAACAGTTGGAATATATAAACTGGGTCAGTGATATTCCACTGGTCAACTTTAAGTTGGGTAATAACACATTACATTCAACAAAACATTAAACTTACAGCATTTACGTATTATATAGATATGTAACCGTACAAGCATACACTACAGGTGGCCATACTATATTTTTACTATAGCTTTGCTATAGTAAAAATCATCCATGTATATGCATAATATGTTCTATAAGCCACCTCTCTAGCAGTTACACTTGATAGTCTTCTGTCAGTGATATTCCACTGGTCAGCTTTAGATCCACATTCTTGTTATTAACACTACTACCTCCAGCTGATAGATATTCAGTGGTGGGCCCCCTCCTTAACTCAATCAGTTGAGGGTTTCGTAGCAGAGTGTATGCCAAATGCCACCTCCTCCTTGCCATGTAATTGACTTCTATCAACTCATCAGCTTCTAACAGGGGGGTAGCACCATAATGTCGTCCACTGGTAGCAGATAAATTGGTATTACCAGGATAAGCTGCAACAATGCATGGGATGGCACCGACATGGATGGTCAATGAATGGCCTTACAGGATGATTGAGAAATTCCTCTTGAAGATTTTCCTTCAATTTGTACCACCAGTAAATGAACAAACATGTTCATTACTGGATTGGTGTATGAGGCCTCCACTTGCACATATGACAAGTAAGAAGCGTAACCTATACAGCAACAGTTACTGAACATTAAATAGTTATAGAGTTCTTCATTACCTTTATCCAGCCACTCCCAACCAGCAACCACTAGTGGACGATCTAAACGAGGCAGAAGGAACAATGTCAGAAGAAAGGAGGTAATGATACGACGAATCGTTGTCATAAGTCCAGACACAGTGTTGTAGAACAGAAAAAAGAATGTGTAGAGATGAAACAAACGTCTAAAACAACTTCAGATGAAAGCTGGTACATTTCATCAACTATCTCACAAACCTGTTATCCACAAGTACAGATTTATCAGCGAACACAAAGTAAACAAGCAACACTTGGCAGTAGTAGATCAACACACCAGACCCAAATGTACATCTACACAGACTACACTGAAGTACTACAGTAAGATGACAATATCTTACAATATGAAGGTGATGGTATGGGAAACATAATTCGAGATCGTATCACTAAATACAATTCCTATGATCAACATTGCCAGCATTGTTAGAAGGATGAATAGGGTTATTGTATAGAATATCCATGCTGGAGAAGTGGACCAAAACAATTAACAGCATCAACAAGTTGTATATACCCACCCCAGACTGCCATTGCTATTTGTCGTCCAAACAACAATGCTGCATTGGTCTATTGCAGACAAATGTGAGCATACCAAAGTCACACATGAGTTTTTACCAATAGCCTAGTTGGTGACTTTCTGGATCCTGGGATGAAGCTTCTATCCCCATGCCACAGTTGCTTACAGTGACGACTACAACTAATAATGCAACAGGATCTTAACTATTAAACTAACACTTACCGAAAGGTGGCCAGTGAAAACACCAGAGGTATGACCACCATAACAAAGCTGATCAGCGGTATCACAAACATAAGAACAGCTATACACATATACAGCAAGGCTGCCACCATGTAACGCCATCAAACACTTAGCACTTACACAACACTTTGTAGACAGTCTCTAAAACATCAGTCCATTTGATATCAACATCTTTGATCACAAACTCCTTCAGTTCATATACAGCACTTAATGATAAGAAGGCAATTTGAACTGATAGCTACAGATGAATCAGTTATTACCCACATGTTGTGATGGCATTTATCTACCTACCACCAACAGGCTGACAAAGATAACTGTAAAAACTGATAAAAGTCGAACTGAATACTTGAAATCTGAAACAGAATAATGATATCAGAGAATACTATGGTGTTATCTCACAAGGATCCCAAGTGTACAGCCACTGGTCAGATTGTCTCAAGTCAGTTTGAGGACTATCACAATCAGTAAAGTATATATATTACACTTCATGTTTGTTACTAACTTGTTCACTAAATTTTTAACATATCCAATATAGTGATCTATGGAGTGTTGTTTTGGTGGTGGCTATAGTATACCAATATCACCAGTCTATCATGGTACGGTGTACACACTGTACCTTCTTTTGCAAGCGGAGTACCAAAGCGTGAACACCTCTGACAACAAAGTAGACTAACACAATTCCATTACATATTAGCAGTGGAACACAACCAACAATCCGTAATGCAGTATCTGTTTCTAAAAACTGCACAGATACAAACAAAACAGTCAATAATAATAAGAGTACATAATGGAGAGTAACACTCACTTCTATTCTTCGTGGCTCCCTATTTGCATAATGAATGCAAATTGCACATGGTTTCATATAGGCAGTAAAACTACAGTAATGAATATAATAGTCACACAGTACACCACACCATCGTGTCTTACAATACAGCTGAATATATCAGTCCGATCAGATGAGACAGTGGTTGTAGTGGACCATGTATTGATGCAATGAGAGCAAAAAAGTTCAGGGGAAGGATCAACATACTTAAAAGTAGTTTGATAGCTAAAGGAAAGTAACGCAATTTTACAAACAAATTTAGCAAAATTGTAATACTATATCACAATACAAGTACTTTTAAATAGTGTCTGACTGCTCTATAAGACTATCTTGAGCTCTTTTGATTTTAAGTGCCTTATTTATCCACTATCTCACTGGGGACCTGCAAGAAGCCCAACCCTTTTGCGTAATCATCATGTGAGGCCAATATCACTGCTATTCTAGGTAAAAAAAGCAATAATTTAGTAGTAATTCTATTGATCCTATGCCATACTGAAATGTAACAAATGTTTTCAACAGCAAATTGTTAGGAGACAGCAAACCTTCAGAAATACAGCAAATCTTGTGAGTTGATTAAATAATTAAAACAAATTAACAAATGATTCAATAGTAAAGTATTTTGAGATAAGAATATCTCACGATGATCACAAGCTATTATCACATCATGATAATGGATTACTACAATACGATTATCACACTATCACTATTACTGCACATCACTACCTGCCACCTTTATTGTAATTTATTTTGGATGCTCAGGTAGTTTATATTAGACTAAGTCCATCTCAGTAAGTACACAAACCTGAATAAACTGCATCAGAAAAACTGCTTGCAGTGCTTGAATATCCAATACCAATCGTCAATTGGAAAAACCAGTTGGCCAGCATACCAAAAGCTGCACAATACACCCAGCGATCTTTAGTCTCACTGATCAAATTTATTGGTCTATAAGTAAACCAGTTAACACACTAACAATACTATGATTATACTGTACTTACATTGGTAGTCCACAGTGTCCATAACAGCAATCTGGGCTAAGCTTACTTCTCTTCTGAATAACGCAGTAGAGTATTAACACAACAATCTGATCCATAAGGTAATAGATCATTACAAGTATAATGAAAACTTACTGAGTACACAAACAGTGCAATCACAAATGTTTCTATATTATGTTCAGTGAAGGCATCCCTATATGGCATACCATAATAGTAGTAAATACAGTATTACTACAGTATGCACTAGCTCAAACAACACAAAGAAACTGCTAAATCAACAAATAGCATAGAAAAAGTCACTGTATGCAAATTAGGAAATGAGTAGTGAAGACAGCTTGAATACTACACCCACAGATATTCAAAACTGTGCTTGCATACTTAATTTGCAGAGCAGACGTACATCACAGAGGGCGGTACATAACACCCTATTACACAATTTCTTGTAAACTGTCACCACCTAATTAATTTTTAGGTTGCCACACTTAATTATTTATTGTAGATTTCACTCCAGTTGACTATTCCAAGGTATTCCTTTGACAGCTACACTACACAAGGCAATAGGGTATTGGCCCACTCTGTGTATCACTGTTGCACATAAAAATGATGTAACCAATGATATATTCCACTAGCATAATTGAATTTTGCCTGTAATGTTACTCCCTTGTAGAAAGGCTTTCCTGCTATGCCTGTACTATGTTACTTTCATCAAATTCACTATACTGTTTCCATAGTTGTATCTTGCTTTACCAGTAATGTGATGCACTTGAGCATGTGCTTCTGTATAATGTCCTAATAAAGAATTTAAGTTGTTTGAATTTTGCTGTTTACAGAGTTACACACTCCCTGGTTTATAGGATTAGATATTGCACTCCTGGGTAGACATAGGGATGTAGTGGAGGTGGGCTACTTATAGCAATAAAAATGGAGCAACAAGGTCAGTGGTCTCCATCCCTAGGTGCAGCTTATTGGTGTACTGGATTGCTTCGTTAGAGCACATGACTGCTCTATTAGAGTATCATTCTTGCCAGCATAACTTACCAGACCAGCTGCACTGACAAGTGACTCTTGAAAAACACAATAGAACCATGTTTTGTTGTTTTAATAGATTTGCAGTATCAGCTTGCAAGCCAGACCATATTGGCTACCACAAATGGTTCGATACTGTAAATACAAGGAGTTATCATGATCTGTGTTTGACATTTTCTGGTGTGCGGCCTGTAGCTTAACTTGACTTTGCAACAAAATGTTTTTCTACCTTTTAGTGACCTTTCTGTAAAGTGTTTGCTTGTTTAATAGCATGACAATTAATTTGTTTCAAACGAAAGGCTTCGTACCTCACGATTCAAAACATGTACAACCACAAATCCAATTTATAATACTTGCAATGTGAATAAAAAGAAGCAACGTCCACTTACTCGCAGTGGTTTGCAGACTCATCAGGTGTAAAATTTCGGGAGGAATTTCCCGCCACCCCAATGTCGGAGAGAAAAAGCCACAATGAAGAGTTCATTGTAGCCAAATATCTAGCTTGAGATTCTCTTGTACGTGCGCCACTGAGATGCTTTGCAGCTGGGTATCCCCTTGTTGTTTAATCGGTGGGGCGTATCACGTGCCAGTACATTAAGCGGGGGCGAATTTTTATCACGTGCCAGTGTACGTTTTTGACGATCGGACTGGGATGGAGTCATCGTAAGTCTCCTCCTTCAGCCCTGAACCCCATGGCGAGTTCCGGTCTGGGTTATATAACGTGGTGGGGTTATTCACCCGCTCTTGATTTGATCAATTTAACAGGATTCGATGGAAGACGAAATCTAGTAGATCCAGCTGAGCATGTGAAAGGAGACGACATCAATATCTTGTTGATAGGTGCTGCCGACCTCAGGCATGTGTTACTCACCATGGCTAATAATTTAGCTACCAGAAACGTCCATTTTTATATGATAGAATCCAGCCTTGAAGTATTAGCAAGACACATGTTGTTCCTTTCACTCTGTGCAGAGCCCCCAGGCCAGCTTGGAAATCAAGAAAAAGCAGAAATGTTTATTGAGTTGTATGGGAACATTATGTTGCGTTCACAGGCATTAGAGTATGTCATAATGAAGTCCAATGATTTAATAAAATGTGTTACTGATGATGATTATTTGAAGCAGCACCTTCCACAGTTAGATATTTCCTTATTGAAATTCAAAGAGAAGGACTTCTTGGAAGGAATTTTTAAGTTTTGGCGCAACAGTGACCAAGCGTTTGATATTAAGAAAATGTGGGAGAGTAGGGTTAGAAGTTTTCTAGGTGCCCGTTATGACAGTCGTAGTGGAGTATTTGACTGGGATTATAACATGAAACTCCTTGACATGGTCTCAGTGATTAACAATCATGAATATTGTGGATGGAGAGATGATGGAATAGCATTTAGGCTGCGTCCAGATGCCCCATATGAGGCTCCCAACATAACATTAGCTTCTGGGATTGTTGTCAATAAAAATGGTGAGAAGGTTGGCCAGAGAGGTTACTGGGGAGATATCGTAACTAGTCCATACATCACCTTTGGGACTGCTACGGACAATGATGATTTACTGAAAGCCATTAAAGACAAGCGTGCAAAGGGTGGCCAGGATATCACTGTACACAATGTTTCAATAGTGACCTCTAATTTGTCTGGAGAACTCACCAAGAAAGACCTCTCTTCTGGTTCACCACCAAAAGTAATAGGAAAGATTTCAAACAATTTTACAGTTTCATTATTACCGTTGGGAACTGCTGCAGAATTAGGCAAAAAGAAGAAATTCTCTTCCTTGTTTGATGTGGTGTATTTTTCAAACAGTATGGTCCACCACCTCACTAGTGACATCAAGCCAGCATTGGCACCTGACTGCATCATGGTAGCAGAATCTGCCAAGTTTATGCTTGAGCTGAAGAAAGAGAACAAGCAAGAATATGTTAAGAAGGTTACTGCAATGGCTAGTGCAGTGGGATTGAAGCCTATTGCCACTACCTCACAAATTGACGAGTCACTTGATCACTTGTTTTATTGTAGTTAATCACTTATGCCGCCTATCACTTATTCGCTATCACTATTTTACTAATAGTTAACATGCATCTGTATGTACTATTAGGGTATATAGTTGGTCAGGTATTATTTATGGTTAGTCTGAAGTCTGAAGAAGCCATAGCCCATAGGTGGATTGTTTTGATTGTGGGTTCAGGCTTCGTAATGGCTATTAGCCATATCATCGCTGAGAAATTGGAAGCTGCTAAGAAGACAAAGAGCCTTATTTTAAACTGTCAACGATTAACTGACGTTCCAGACGCTGCACTGGACAGCGAGTGGTGTCATCAACACCTACAATCTTTGCACCTGAAGAATAACTGCATCCGCACAATGCCGGTCAGTGTGGCACGTACACCTTTGAAGAACTTGTGTTCACACGTAGTTAGGCGTATCCATGTGTTTATAGGGTGAGAGAATACACCTCCTAAAGTCACTGACACAATTGTAAGTACCACTACCAATCTGTTGAAGGTGTATTGTGATGTGTTCAGGTCATTGGGAAATAACAAGCTTGAAGAGCTACCATCTAGTATGTTAGTATACAGTTAATACACAGTATGGTACTGTTGCTGACAGGTATTAGTATGTTAACTGAAATGGAGACATTATCTGTGGTCAATAACCAGCTAATCCAGCTTCCCGGTAGCCTTGGAAACATGAACAAGTTACGGTGTCTCTTTGCCAGTAAAAACAAGCTCTCTTCACTTCCCAATGGTATGGTGTACTGATGTGTACCATACAAACATATACCGTGTGATAATTGAAGGACAAAATTCATTTGATATGAACCTGGCTGGACCTTTTTGGATGCAGCCAAACTGATTATGATTAGTGCTAGGCTGCTAGTGGTTAACTGTTTAGCTTCTCAGCAAGCTGAATTAGGTTTAGATAGCTCACATGACTCAGAAAGCAGCTTTCTTGTAGCTAGTTACTTAACGTAAAAAGCTTCTAATGGTACGAAACATCATTGATGTGGTAGGGAAATGGTGATGCGGGTGGGGATAAGAAACTAACAAATATTATGTCACCTATATATGTTACTAAAAACGATCCAAATCGCACATTAGAAGTTTCGAGATAAACGGTTTTAAAGAATTCAAGTCAGCATAACTTGCCAAGAGTAGCAAGCACGCGTATGAAATTAACACAAAAGATGCATCAATCTATTACCTTTCAGACCACTTTCAGTACTTGTAGCTGCTTGCAGAGTTTCCCACCAAATAAGATAGAAAATCTGAGCAGTTGGATGAGTGAAGTAGTATCACGAGTGCTCACAAAGGGGTGGAGGGGAGGGTAGACTTCAAAATGGAGGCAGACTATGATTGGAGTCCAGATATGAGATTACAGGGCTGTGCTGGCTCCTTAGTGGCTGATATGTAGCGAAAAAATGTCTGGCCAACATTATCAGGCCATCTACCACTGATTCTTGCCAAGCCAGAGGCCAGATACTGCCATTCGAGATCTCTACACCACCCAAAAAAGATGTCTGTTAAAACCAGCCTAGAGTAGTTTGAGTGTCAAAACTAGTAGTACGATAGTGAGGCCATCCACTGGTGGTGGTATTAGTTTGATGTGTGATTTGGATCGGTGTTATAGAATCTGGTCACATATAGTATGCATAAAATGTTAAACATAGACACTGACACATGGACTAGGTGAGGTGTGATGACAGTCTAGGAATTTAAACACAGACCTCTTGAGAAAGTCTGATGGTATGTATTGCAAACATATTTAAACTTTCAAAACATATTTAAACTTTCAAGACAACTATAACTGCTCCATTAGACTGCTCAATTGATTTATTAGAGTTTTTAATCATTATTTGTGACCTAGTCTGGGAAAACTGGTCTTATCGCCTATTTAAAAGTATCGAGAAACACTGGTTTTAAGTATTTAGTGTGTTGTACTCGCCAATGGTTGAAGCAATGTGTACCAAATTTTCACACGTTTTATACCAATTCCTTACCTTCCACAGCATCCACTGTGCAAGTAGCCAACAACTAAGTTTCCCGCCATTTTAGATAGTTTTAAAACTGAGGTTGACTGTATCAGGCGAGCTGCAAAAGGGGTGGGAGGCGGGAGGCCTGGAAGGCGGGCAAGATGGTGTTCAAAAATTGAAAAGGAAGGTGTAGGGATGAATTAGGCCAGGTTTTGGGCCATTGAGGTCTCAAAATTGGCTAAAATGAAAGGAAATTCACAGCAGTGGTACTTATTAGTGTTTTTCTAGTACAGGTGTTCTAGTACAGTTCTAGTTCTAGTTCAGTTGCCAGAAATATTTTAAGTTAGTATTGGTTCTTGGTTCTAGTATACCTTGTTAGAAACAATAATAGTTTGTATTAGTTCTAGTATCCATGACTGAAACAATTTTAGTTAGTATTATAATACCTGCAATTTAGTAAGTATTAGTTATAGTACAGTACTGATGTTAACTTTGTCATACTTATTCATTGCATTTACAAAAAATCGATCACAAACTAGTTGTTTTAGAATTATCATCCTATACCACTTTGAGAAGTAGAACCTAATCAAAGATTTAAACATCATCCTACCTAAACAATATACTTCTTGTTTTTACGTAAGAAGATCTCTCTAAGTTACTGTCTTTTACGCGTTTTGTTTCCCCCTTGTCACCTCTCCACCAGAAGAAAATATTCTTTCCACCCAAGCGGTGGTTGCTGAAATGTCATAAGCCACTCAAGATAGTAATGGAAAGTTGCCTTTGTTCTTACAAAGGTTATATTATCATCTTATAATTATGTTAATATGTACTTCAAAGTCAGGCTTTAATGTGCCAGATACGTACGTTTATAGTCAGTTCACCAATCATGTTCCTGCTAAAATTAATCTCACACAACAGTTACAGTAGTAGTTGTAGTACTAAAAGTTTTAGTTTAGTTCTAGTATTAGTACTATAAAGCTATCAGTTTTAGTTTAGTTCTTGTTCAAAAACTTAAAAACAACACTTTTCTAGTATAGTTCCAGTTTTTTTATTGTAATGGAATTATAGCTAGTTCCTAGAACTAAAAAGAAAAGGCTGTACTAAAACTACTTTTAGGTCTAGTTCTAGTATACTAGAAAAACACTAGTACATATTCAACACCACAGAGCTGTACAGCCACATACCGTCATCCCCAGGCTGACCAGAGCTCCATTAAGGCCCCACACCGCATGTACGGATTGCCACTGGGCTTGGGAAAAGCAGCCAGCAAAACCAGACCACTCAAGTCTAGCTGATTTTGATTGTGGAATTAGATAGTTTATTCATGTAGCTTTGTGTCCTGGGTGAAAATTGAATGTGCTGACATGAGTGATAAGACCGGTTTTCTCAGACTGGGTCACTTTTATGGGGAGAGAAATATTGGCACTAATGTGCTATTCTGCTCAAGCAGTGTTATAAATTTTTTTTTTTGCCCCAGGTGTGAGCCCAAACACATTGCCTACTGGTTAGTAACTTTTTTTATGCTATCCTAAGTTCAGTTAGCTGTACTAGATATGGTTGCTAAAGTGGTACTTGGTGTAACAGTTTCAAATTTTATGACAAGGTTAGATCAATAACTAGCCAGTCTCAAACTATCATGTTATTTCAGAGAAGTAGGATATGCATATTACACACTGCTTTATTTGGAATTTCACATGAATGTTGGGGCTCAGTGGCTGTGCACTGCTCTGTGACACTATCAATCCTCTTGTGACTGTGGTCAGGTAAGCAGACAAAAATTCAAGTTTCAGTGATTTAAAAAAAAAAAATTTCTATATCAGCTGCTTTGTTTTCTTGTTTTTAATGCTGTATTTGATTTTAGATGGACTAATATTATTCCATAAAGGTGATTTTTGTTGTGTAAGGTGTATCTAGGATTAGGTGGTGCACGTCATTTTTGGGGGACCCCCTACTTAAACAGTGCTACTGTACTGTTTGATAAACAGCCCTAGATGAAATTTGGCTTTAGATTTCTCTGACTGTTCTATTAGAGTATATCAATCTTAAAAAGTTGACTGGTTTCCAGAACAGCACCTGTGAATAAATATTCACTGAGCCCCAGCGAACCTCATTGCTTGTTGGTTTTGTACGTACTGCAACTATTGAGACTTTGTTGTAGTAATATCAAGTAGTGTGCAATGAATGTCCTATGTCTTCTGCATTTTTTTAGGCCTTTGGAGAGCACCACGGTTGGTTCATGTTGATCTTCATAGTAATTTAATAGAAGAGATCCAACCAGACATCATCCATTGTCAGTCACTTGAAACATTGTTTCTCATGAGAAATAAACTTTGTTATGTTCCTAACCAGATTGCTTGCCTACCACACTTGAACACTTTGGCTGTTGCATCAAACTTGTTGGAATGTTTTCCACTCAGTGTAACAAGTATGTCCAACTTACAACAACTTTCATTGGCAGATAATAGAAAATTAAGACGTATTCCAATTGATTTGTTAAAACTTCATAACCTACAACTCATGTTATCAAGGTATGTGATCACAATAGATATTCAATCCTCCAAGTATCAGATTAAATGGTGAGAAAGTAATGTCCTTTGCTTGCTGTGTAGTTCTGTTGTTTATACTGGTGAAGACACTATCAATCCTCATGTGATCAGTAAGATGGGATGTGTGCCTCTACTGCAGGAGCTTTCAGCTAGGGTGCTACGAAGAACACTGGAAGGTAATCTTGAAGATGTGTACACTAGTTTTTACCTTGTAGCTGTTGTAGATAGCAAGAAACTTGACCCGATACTTTTGTGGTTACCTGCACAATTGGCACAATCACTTAGTCTACCACTGACACTACACAATTGGTTGATACCATCAGGGGTGTGTCATGGGTGCAGCCAGTCATTCTTCTTGTATCACATACAGAGGGAAGGCAACAGTGTGGAGTTTATCAATGAAGTACTTGGTGTGGATGAGGCTAGTAGAGTTGCAGACAAGTTAGATAATTACATGAAACAAAATATTTTGTTCACTGTCTCATACTGTAGTGTAAATTGTACCAGAATTCAATGAAATTCAATTTGAATTGGCGCTTATCGATTGATAATTATAAGTGCCTAGCTGCGAGAGGCTAGGCGCTTATAATTATCAATCGATAAGCGCCGCGCGAAGAGTGGGTCTGGCTACGCGAGACTACTGCTTTATACTTCATAATTAAGTTACTTGAAATGTCTTCGTCACTGTCACACGTCAGTACGGAGCTTGTGGATCTGCCCGACATGGGCTGCAGGTTGATGGTTGTCTGCATGGATCACAAAACTTCTTCAGCGGTTAATATCATCGAGGAGGGAATGGGATTATCCCTGGCAAGAGCAGTGTTGATGGCGGAGTGGTACGTGCAAAACGAGCTTATCAACGCGGTCGTTTTGTGCAGTGGAAAAAAGCACAGCTTTTTAGCTGGAGCGGACATCCTCTATGAGCTAAAATTGACTTCCAAAGAGAAGTGAGTCAATAAGCCGGAAATTGTGTACATATTTACGGATATTTTAGTGTAATGTCAGACTTGTTAGTAAGGTTTGAATGTTTGATTATCACCACCAGGGGGTTTACAGCTGTTCAACGATTTGCTAGTGTGTTGTGTGGACTGGAGTCACTAGATGTCCCAACTATTGCTGTTGTTAATGGAGCTGCGCTGGGTGGAGGGCTGGAGTTGATCCTATGTTGTGACTATTGTGTGGCAGACGCTGTACACTGTACTCAGCTGGGCGTACCTGAGGTCAAATTGGGGGTGCTACCAGGTGTGTCAGTCACTGTTGTGTACAGATATGGTATGAATATTGTGTTGTTATATTAGGTGTGGGTGGATGTATGCGATTGCCACTGAAGTTAGGGTTGTCATCAGGCTTAGATCTTTTACTGACTGGGAAACCAATTAATGCAAAGAAGGCCATGAAGTGTGGCTTGGTGGATCAACTGTACGCAGCTACTGGCAGTGTTAAGACATCCGGTGATCAATATAAGTATGAGTGGCTGCCAGAGATCACAGCGTGTTTAAAGAAAAGAAGGATAGGAAATAAACAGTTCACTTTGAAGGATATAAAGAAAAATGGCCTGGTCCAAGCAAAAAAAGTACCAGGCTTTTCTCAATTGACGGCTGACTCAGTAGATGAACTGGAAATTGACTGGGGAAAGATCAATGCAAAATACTGCAAGAAGTTCCGAGTGCCTTTCTACAGGAACACTTGGTTGGAGCAGCAAGTCCTGTATTCAATTGCTCAGCGTAACATCTCCAAACAGGTGGGTAGGACTATGCCGTCACCTTATCAATGTTTGCATACTACCATGGCTTGTCTGAATGCTGCTGACTGCCACAAAGCAGTTGAGTTAAACTCGCATGGTTTCTCTGAGCTTATAGTCACTGCTGAGTCAAAGTGTTTGATGGGGCTTTTCCTTGAGTCACGTCATGCTAAAAAAGATGCATTAAACTACAGTCAACCATTCTCAACCTTCAACAAGGCGAAGTCACTCATTGTTATCCTCTTTCATCCCATCTGTAGGCTGGAGTACAGACAAGCTGCATGTTTTGCTCAGTGTGCCATGCACTCTGGGATCAAAGTGGTGTGTGTTTATGATCAGCAAAACATGCCATCTAGACAAGAAGTTTCTTTTGTCACTTCAATCATCCACGATCAATTTATGTACTTGATACAGAAAGGAAGAATGTCTGTAGAAGAGCTTGATAAGAAGAAAACAGAACTGCTGTCTTTTCGTTCTGTAGAGGAACTAGTTGAAATGCATTTTCATGAAGTGGTTTTCATTGTTGATTTCTTGCCCATCTCGCAACTGGTGTGCACTGCATCAGAGGAATTGCTGAAGGAGTCAGAAAATTTTAACTGTACCAGTATCAAAGCTGCACTGCAGTCACACAAAGTAAGTGTAACATATGTATACCATGAGTTTTTTTTTAAAAAAAAAACTAAAGCAGAATTTTGGTGATTGTAAAGTAAAATTTTGTAGTGCACAACAAAGTAGCTGCAATGCTATGAGATATTTATTTATGAGCATTACAAGATTTAACAATGAAAGTTTCCTAGTTTTTAAGTTACACTCCTTGAAGTATAATACAATGAGTTTTCCCAGATGTGTTAACATAGTTTGTTTCAGGTGAAGATTGTGTGTGTCACAAGCAAGGCTGGTGTTGGGTGTGACAATTACAGAGATGATGACGTAGTAAACATTGGTATGTTCTACCCACTTGATCGGCTCACTAATATGGTGGAAGTGTTTCCCTCCAAAACTGCTCAGGTATGTCACATGACATCAGATTACTGGTTAGTGTAGTAGTCTGTAGGACAGTGATGGCTCATCTTGTGCAGCTGCTCTTATCAGTGCAATGGGTAAGATGCCCATTAATGGTGGCTGTGAGCAGTTGTCAATAATGAACTTCCTGTTGATCATATTTTGGTCCCGAGTTGCCAAACAGTTTTCCAGTGCAGAATATTCAACAAAAAGTGTTTCTGAGAAAGACAAAATAATTGGTTTCTCTCCTGGCCCTTTTCAAGCCATGGATCAGGTAGGTCCAATGTGTAATGTATTGTAGTAATAATAACTCTTGTACTAGGTCGGCTTGTCATATGTGCTGGGCTTGGCACAACAAGCCAACTCATCAGGCCATGACTGTCATCATCTTATACAACTCCTCGAACCACTTGTTGCTGTCGGAAACACTGGGAAACAAGTTGGAAAAGGATTTTATGCCTGGACCAACGGAAAGCCTAAAGTCAGTAAGGTCCCTGGTGTATCTAAGGAGAATACTGTGGGAAGGCATCTTGCTCTACTTGCTGCACTAGAAGCTTCCAAGAAAGCTCCCCAACTTGCCAAATGTCGTATTGACCTTATGTGTGTGTCTAGCCCCATGTGGTTCCCACCACAAGAAGGTGGACCATTTCACTTCTACTATCGTAATCCTGATATCTTCAACCTCAGTGACAATGATAACTCAGTCACCAAAGGGGAAGCAGACTCAGCTTATTCTGATTCGTTGTTAGTTAGTGAGGTACAGGCAATGGGACCATGTCATGGAATGATGCCTTTACCTAAGATGGTACCTGGTACCAGGCTGAATGCTTCATTTGTAATATCAGTGATAATTGCTATTTTTGCTTTGATGTTTACTTTGTTGTAAATGACAGTGTATTTTGTAATACTATAAATTATACTACCATATACTACAATTAAGTGCTATGTTTTCTTTTCAGCTTTAGCTTTCTCTTCCTTAGCTTTCTCTTCCTTGGCTTTCTCAAGTTTTTCTTGCTCTACTCTGTCTTGGTGTTCTTTAATTAAAACGTCTACTTCTTTTGATGGTAATGTTCTGATCACAGTCCTTGCCTCAGCACCCTCTCCGACTCTGGTCAGTGTAGCTATCTCCACTGGTAGTACAAAACAATGACACTAAACCAGTTGCAGTCAGACACTGGACATACTCACCCTTGCTGGAGCTTAACTTTGTGCTATCCAGTGTCTTTGACAATACCTTGATCGCTAGCTCAAGTGATTCCTTCAGTGTGGGTGTGTCCTTGTATTCTTGCTTTAACATTGACACAGCTGCCTGAATACATTAGACACCAGTAAATAACAATAGTTGTGCACAGCCCTCAGGCTGACCTGATGGTTGTTTCCTATACAAGTAGCCTTCCAGCCACCATAGTTACCACTAGGCTCACTCTGATATAACTGGAACCCATAATGTCTATCCCAGCCCATGTAGAGCATTGATACTCCAAATGGTCTTTTACCTGATTCAACACAATTTGTAATCATACAATTTAATTAACAAGAGTAGCTGTCAGTACCTCCAAACTGAGTGTACTGTTGCTTGAGATCACACAGTCTCATTACCAACTGTTCACAAGGAATCTCCTCTTGATATTGTAGCAGATATCTGTGTAGCACATGTAATTACACTTGTTGAAACTCTAACACAATGGCTATGTACCTTTGTGCTGCTAATCTTAGGAAGTTTGTTAGTACATTAGCATCTGAAGTAATTCCAGCAACACTACAAGCCATATGGCTGAACACAAACAGCTACTAACTGAACACACTCAACACAGCCAAGGGGTTGACACAAAGGTACTTAACCAGACCAATTTTTCTGGAGCAGGAAGTTTTCCCTGCTCACACAAGAAAAAGTGGTCAGGCCAACAGGATAGGTAAAGCTGCAAACTTACAAGGTCAAGGCCATCAAATTTGAGGATGAAAATTCATAACCCACAATCAAAAAGTACAAAAGTTGTTGATACAAAATTTTGGTTGGTTGAGAATTGGACTGCAGTCGCAGATTTACCTACTGCATGTGCCTACATGACAACCCTTTGATAGCCAACACACTTGTCCAGTTGATATATCTTTTCAAAGAACACTGTCTCATCTAATAATTTGTTAGTGTTCTTCTTCTCAGCTGCAAGGACTACACCATCACTAGCCAAAATACCTAGACAAGTTCCTGCTCGTTCTATGGCCTCCATGGCGTACTCTATTTGGTACAGGCGACCTGGGTAGGTTAAGTACCATGTCACGTGCAACACAAGCCCAGTGTTTAATACCTTCAGGTGAAAATATAGTCGTTCTCGTGTCGTATCTACGTGACTGAATAGTGAATAGAATAAATACAGCACACATATATATATTACACAACCACCGTACCATGATTAGCGTGTGCCAGTGGCCCTGGTAGCTGCACCGTAGAACTCGCGTGATCCGTGACAAAATGGCCGTAGTATCGTAAGGAGGCGTGACTCATACAACGGAGTAAAAACCATCTTTGTAGGTTACCAAGAATAGGAGAAACAGGTTAACTAATAAATTACATATTGGTATATGGAAATGTTATTATTAGCCTTCAATTGTAACGAAGGATTTGCCGATGGCTGCCGCGGCAGCGTCGGTCCGTTCCCTGACAATTGAACTGATTTCACTACAAAAGGAACCAGTGGAGGGCTTCACTGTTAGTCTTGACAATGAAGACGACATGTACCTGTGGCGAGTAGCTATATTTGGCCCACCAGAAACTCCTTATGAAGGAGGATACTTCAAGGTTTTGTTCTTGACTGTTGTCCGCTGTCACATTTAGGGTGTTAATTTAGGCATTAATTAAATTTCCATTGGACTACCCATATTCTCCACCAAGTATGAAGTTTGTTTCCCCCATCTTCCACCCCAATGTCTATGAGGTGAATGCACTACGTCAGTTTGTTATGCATTAATAAGGATTTATCACTTGTGTTAGGATGGAGAAGTCTGCATATCCATCCTTCATCCACCAATAGATGATCCACACAGTGGAGAGCTTCCAGCTGAAAGATGGAACCCTACACAAACAGTCAGGTACCACTGACTGAAAGTCTTTACAACGATGCATCAACTAACTATACAGGACTATACTATTAAGTGTCATCTCACTATTAAATGAACCCAATACATCTTCTGCTGCTAATGTGGATGCATCAGTAATGTACAGAAAATGGGTAGAGAAGAAAGATGATCGTTATGTAAAATTTATAAGGTAAGAAGCTAGCTTCTTTACAATTGCACTAAGTGAGTCTACAGGAAACAAGTTGAGTCATCCAAGTCAGAGGCAGCAAAGGATGGCATCCAAGTACCCACAACACGAGAGGAATACTGTAAAATTCAAAAAGAACCAACAACTGCTAGCAGTGACATTTGTGACGAGTACTTTTATGATGATTACCACTATCAAGATGATGACGAAGACGATGATTACGTTGATGATTCAAATGACAGTATCGATCATGAAAGTGATGAGTGATCATAGCTAGGAACAGATCAATTTCAATTGTATCATTCCATTACACATATACAAAATTAAAACTTTATGTTTGTTGAAAACAAAGCAAAATAAAAACTTCTTATTCACCACAAAGAGTCTATTTCTAAGAAACAAGAAGGAATTAATACAGCAAGTATTAGTAGGTGGTTAGCAGTTACCTTCATTCTGTAGTGAGTTTCAGGAAGATTCCTCAACTTCTCTGCTACTTGCTCAGCGGTAATGTCACGCTGTGCCTGTGCAAGCATCTCAAAGCCAACCATAAACTTCTTAACCTGTTCAATCAGGCATGTCTATACACACTTCCTCAATACAAATTAACACTACTCACTGTAGCAGAACGAAGCAATGGAGGATAATAGAGTGCATGAAGTTGCCAATGACTATCACACAAACAAATAAAACAGAAGCAGTTATAGCATATGCTACCTGTTGTCTTCCGTCATGCGAGGACCAGTAGGAGCCCCTGTCAAAGGTACACAATAGAAGAGTGCTGATGTGTCAAAATCTCTCACCATGCCACCCCATTGAATAAGGGAAAGAACATTCAAACATATTATCATATTTTGTTAACAGAATTTTCATGATGGCTGCCAGTGAATTTCTCTCCTCATCAGTAAGATCAGGTAGTCTTAACACATGTCGCTTTGGTAGCAACATTGTCTCATATGGCCACACTGCCCTAATAGTAGTAACAGCAAACCAATAGTTACATACATGCACACACACACAAACAGCACGCATTATAAGTATGTGTCAAACATGTGTGGCTTTGGGGTTTTCCCTGCATGTGACCTGCAGTCAACATGCATGTGACCTGCAGTCAACATGCATGTGACCAAGCAGTTATTGTTGTCAAAAGCAGATAAGCAAGTGTTGGAGACATGCACACTACACTTTTTACAAACTCTTACCAGTAAGGTACAACTACTAGCCAGTGATCATTCTCAGCAACAATTCGTTCCTGTTTACCTGAAGTAATCATTGATAGTGAGAAACCTTGGTACATACCTTCTTCTCCAGCTCCAGTGAGATGTAATCCATTAACATTGGTCTGCCATGTTCTTTGAAATATTTACGTTGGCTGTTGTCCTAACCAGCCATGTATTGTGAGGATTATGGGATTAACAACTTACAGATTTTTGTGGATAAGTTGGGAGAAATGAACACGCCCATATCTGAACAACACATTATCATACACAAATCCTGCTATAAATGATGTTGTTATTCTGACCTGACAATGTGGGTGAGGATTAGAGCAACCCATTACTTTTCCCTTGTTCTCAAATATCTGTACCCAGTCATATGTCTTCCCAAGGTCTACAGTTTGATTGGCCCATTCATCCACAACACGGCGTACATCAGCCATCTCCATCACAGGTAATGTGAGATCAGAACGAGGGTGAAAGCAGATCACTCGACTGAAAGATTACACCAGACATGAGATATAATATATTAAGAGTTGTTTCAAGTACCAAGTGCCATTAGCTGAGGCAGA
Source organism: Dysidea avara (assembly GCF_963678975.1). Classification (NCBI taxonomy): domain Eukaryota; kingdom Metazoa; phylum Porifera; class Demospongiae; order Dictyoceratida; family Dysideidae; genus Dysidea; species Dysidea avara. The sequence continues at coordinate 7,077,574 of NC_089278.1, read as the reverse complement.
CTGCATCAGTGGATGAGCTGGGGGCGCTGAAATTACATGAGCAAGTCACACAACACTCAGTATTTAATACACAAACCATACCTGGCTCTGGTCCTGATTTGAGCAGCGCAGAGAAGTCATTCTCAAACACAAACACCCCATCATAGTTGGGATTCACCTAGCAAGTGAAAAAAAAAGCTAATGCACACAGGGCCGTGCAGTAGCTGGAAGGTGATGTCCACTCGTCCCTTTCCTAACCTTGCCATTAGCTCTGGTGGCTCCTGGACAAAGCGGATTCTTGGGGTCATGAGGTGGAATAACCTCCTCTGGTGGCTTCTCCACTTGTCCACTCCACGGCCTCTTCAGCCTATGCGGGGACACCAGTACCCATTCCTCAGTTAGCGGGTTGTAGCGCCTGTGTTGATGTTCTGTCGGGTCGAACTCGGGAGCGTCCATCGCGTAGATTTCAAGCTCACGTGATGAAGAATTGTTGGAAATGTGCAAGAGAGTAAAATGTCTTCATATTCGCTGGAATTGCTACAAGAGAAGCTGAGTAGGCTGAACAGTACCCAAGAAAGCATAGAAACGTTGTCGCTATGGATTATCCGCCATAAACAATATGCAAGCACTTCAATATCCACGTGGATGGAGGATATGCGGACTGGTAAGGACAATATTTTGAGACATAGTGTTTTCTCTGAGTAACTTGTTAAGTGTAGTTACCACGTGGAGGGTATGCTCGCTTTAGAGACTAGCTTTATTTTAATTAATGCCTCACATGTAGGCGATGCTGATAGACGCTTGTTGTTGCTGTACTTGGCTAACGACGTGCTGCAGAATGGTAAGAGGAAGGGAGCAGATGTGTTCATGGAATTGTTTCAGGAGCCACTGAAGGAGAGTATGCAGATCATAAGGTATTACCTCACTGTTCCCATAACAAACAGTGCTGCAGAGTTGTGCGTATTGAAATGTACAGTATGTTTCCTACAGTATGTAATGTACAAGTAATGTATTTGTGTCTTTGTTCTGATATGTATATGTGCATCTGGTGTGGAATACGTAAAGTTGATTTATAATGGTAGAAATGCAACAGGATTTCTACCACTATTACACAACATTTGATCACATACACCTGCAAGTGAATGCCACATGTAATTATGTTCTTGCGGATTAATAATATAATGCAACTATTAATTTCCCATGAAACAACTGGTGTGTTACTGCTGTATGGGAAGTTAAACATGTCATTTGTGCTAATTTTCAAATGTGTCCACAATATATTTTTTTAAGTTGAACTGGTAGTACTTTAAGCAGCACTAAGGCTATTGTCCCACCCAGTAGTTGTGCTTTTGCTTCCTCCTAGCCACACCAGTACAAGGTTTTTTGCACTGTAGCATTTAAGTGGATCCAGGCATAATACTAGAAGGGACCGTGATAGCTTTACAGGTATAACCATGAGTTCATGAAATGTGATTTTAGTGGCTCCAACCATCTCCTGGTGCTTTTGAGTTCCTGGTTGATCAAAAGCTCTCTTCAGTTCAACCTGAAATGGTTCCATAAGTAGCTTACTGAATTAGATTTTTTCCCCCCGTAATTTCTACTAACTGACTGACACCTATGTGTAATGGCTTCAGACAAGTGTAACTTGATAACAGGTAGCGTACGGGCTTGATTTTTTCTAGAGTAGATGTTACTTTGGCATGCTACAGTTGGTGCATAGTGGACTTATTTTTGTCTTCCTTAAGGCTCAATTGTGTCTCATTTTATTGCTTGCAGCACCATGAAGATGTCAACCTATAGATACCATGTCAATGGCTTCATGTGTCATCTGTATCATCAAGTTATCAAGAGTTGTGTGTAATTTTTGTACCACACCTTCAATGTTTGAAGTCAGATTGATTGTAGGCAAGTATTATTCTTCATGTACAAGGCTTTGTAATAAGCTGAAAGCGAAGCAAAACGGCTTTATTGCTTGCTATTAATTGTGGGCACACATACAAGTGTACGTATTGTACAGGGACACAATTTTCATGCATCTGTGTTGGTCCTGCCTGGACTATGATGGAAGTCTGTTTTGCTGCACCTAAACCACTTGCAAAGGCTAGCTAAATTTTACTGTAGACTTCAGCAACCTATCTATCAAAGTATAAGCCTTCTTAGGAATGGATAAAGAAATCTGATTACAGATCAAAAAGTTGTAGTCAGGCAAGATACTCTAATAGAGCAATCACAAGTGCTTTGTTGTCATTCCCACCATCTAAACTGCTTTTGGAAACCAGCTAAATTCCTTGGTAAGGTGCAAAGTTCCTACTAACTCTTTTGTATTGGGAATCTAGTACGTTGAAAGGGACATGACTAAAAAGCAGAACAGACTGGGAAAACGGGCTCATAAATGGACTGGCTCAAACAAGCCTAAAATGTGGATTTACCAGTATAGTTCATAGCATAGCATCCCATAAACAATACTACGCACAACAAAGGTCTTACAACCGTAATTTTAAAGTGCCAACAACAAGCCCTGTGCTTAAAACTAGGTTAATAAACTCGGGTGATAGCAGTCACTGGCGAAATTGTCACTATCAGTGCTGTAAACATGGTTGAATTATAATTATAACGCACATTTATTGATTGTTGCAGTCAGCCTTACCAGCTAATGAAGTACAACCTGGTGTGACTTCAAAGCCTGTCCATCACCTCCCGTCACCTGTTACACTGAGAAGCAGCTGCAAAACTAATTGCAGCAATTAACCTGATCACAAATCTATTAGTAACAGTGTCTCTTCAACAAGTCATCTTGGCTTGTTTACAGCTTTATACAGTCATGCCACGAAGAATGCGCTTTTAATTCAGCACAAAAAGAATGAAGTTTAAGAGCAGTTTTAAGTGTAGTGCTTAATATTGACTTATACAAGTTTTGAGACAATGTTCATAGGTTTATTTACTGTCACTGCAGTGTCTGATATTGTTTTGGAGTGGGTAACTGTGATAAATAGACGTTGGGATAAATTTTCCCATTCTGTTTACGAGTCCGTTTTCCCAGTCCGTTCCACATTTTAGTCATGTCCCATTGAAAGATCATATGAGTTGTCATAACATGTTGTACTCTAATAGAGCAGTCAATTAATTTCTATATACATTTATAACGGAGCTATAAAAGTATAATTGTCTTGACAATTCTACTATCTACCTGTAGGTAACAAGCCTCAAAACCAGCCACAAGCCAGGTTTTGAGGCTTGCATATACAAATGCAAAAATAAATGATATCTGGTCCAAAGCTGTTATAAATAGCGTGACCACCAAAATGAAAAAAGGGTGGCAGCCTGGAAATAGCTGCACTACTGTTCACCTTGCAAGTGATGGTTGCCATGGTGTTGGTGATGTTTATAGTGGTCAAAAGATCCAGACATCAGTGGAGAGGATGATCAGAATATGGAAGGAGAGGAAGATCTTCAAGCACAAGTTTGTGACTGAGCTGATTAGTTTGTTAGGTATTGTAAATTGTGTGTAGTCTTGTGGTTATTTGTGTTTGCTGCACTGTGTCGATTCATTTGCTTTTCTTACTTTAGTAGAACCTGAAAAAGTAGAACCTGAAAAAAAGATCAAAATGCCATCATCTCCTCCCAAGATGTTTCAGGTAATCTATGCCATTATTGATCTACCTACTGATCATGCTCTCCATCCACTAGTTGTCATTGTTGGCTGATGCTGTTAAGGAGATGGAAAAGTTTGAAGGAGAACTAGCTGTTAAACGGGCCAACTTACAAGCACTCAGGCTAAATGTGTCTGACCCTAGCACACTGTCACAGCTAAAAGGTGTGTAATAATACCACCCTTTCTCTGTTGGACACTGTGAAGTCAGTGTGCCCCATTATTAAGACAATCTATGCATACCCCATTGTTAAGTTCAATAGGTTGTCCTGTGTAGTATATATTTAGTTTTAAATTTTTTTTTTCTCAACAGACAAATCATCAGGGGGTAGATTTTCAGAAGAGTTTGAGGAGGCATCACAGAAGTTACAGGAATACTGTGGTCTGCTTAGTATAGAAGTGGATGAGCGGACATCAATTCTGGCAATGATTTTGGAGTGCATGGAAGAGCAGAAACAATTCCATAGCAAAGTGGAGACTGTTCTTGAGGTATGCTCATTGTCATGTAAAACTCTGAATACATTTGCTATCTTGACAGGAGCACAAACAGTTGGCTAATCATGTGGAGGACTTCCTCGCTAAACTTCATGAGCGCCAGAGAGAGGTGGAGCGAGCACAGAGCACCTCAACATCTGATCCTTCTGCCCAAGAAGATCTGACAGAGGAAGGAGACATGGAGATTGATTCTGGAGATGAATCATCCTCACAAGTCAGTTTGCAACAAGACAGTGTTCCAACTGGTGAGCCCCAAGAACAGCAGTTACCTCCACAGGAGCAGCAGCAACAACAACCTCCACAACAACAGCAGTTACCACAGTTACCACCACCACCACAACAACAGCAAATGCCACAACAAGGACAACATCAGCAGAAGCAGCAACAATCACTGCAGCCTCAACAACAATTATCTCAACAGCAGTTGAATGCCATGACTCATACCATGCAGATGTTTCCCAATCTACTTCCTACAATTCAGCAACAGCAGCAACAACAACAACCGCAGAATTCACTGATGATGTCAAATCCTTCACTTCAAGCTAACAATCTTCTTTCTGTCCTCCCCACCCATGGTGCCGATATCACTGCTGCTACTGCTGCAGTCAGACCATCTTTCACACCTCTTACTGTCGGCCAGCAGTCAAGAAATGTTACTCCTATGTTACAGCCATTACCAATACCAATGACACAGCCTACAATAGCTGGTGCTTCAATGAACATGTCACAACAACTCCGTATGCCACTTCAGAGTACTGGACAGCAAGTTGCTCCTTTACCACTTCAGCGACAACTGGACAGCTTACAAATGAGCATTAACAATATCCAGCAACACCAACAGGCCTTGTTCAGGAACAATCAACAGCATCCTTATGGTCAACAACATTTTCTCAATCATCAACAACAAACTATTGGTCAACAGCCAGCATTTAGTCAACAACAGCTCCAACCAATGCCTGTACCAGTTAGCAACCAGCAGCGACCATCAGCACCAAGCAGAAGGATTGTAGTACCTTGGTCTACCCCCGGCCAACCACCTGCCAGTATCTCAACACCTGCAGTTGATCATACTCCATTGTTCCTCAAAGCTGCTCGAGCTAACGCTGAAGTGAACATTGCTCCACAAGTGACAGTACCTCTTACAATGCCAACATCAGAACTGTTGTTAACACAGCCATCATTGGCACCACTGACAACTGTAACTGCTTCAGAGTTGACTTATGCAGCAAGTTTGAAGCCTTTAAGCTCTCAGCCAGTTATGACTACATCAACTTTAATATCAACACCAGTGACTGTTGTGCCATTGACAACCACAGCAATACCAGTAGTTTCAGAAACTACAGAGACGTCTTCAACTCAAACTACACTTTTGTCATCTACAGTAACTGACACTAATTCTACGCCTACAACTACCGCTCCGTCTACCGAATCTCAGGATGCGTTGGCACTAGCTAGTTCTCTGCTACCTGGAGTAGACACTGAGTTGTTACAGTCTATTTTGCAGACAGTGAAGATTGGTAGTGGTAACAAGGGTACAACAGACGACAGCACAGAAACATTAACTACTACTGCTACTGCAACTACTGAATCGTCCAAGCCAACAACAAAGGAACAAACACCACCAGACTTTGATTCAGATGATATGCATGTGGCTGGGCCTAACATTGTCATGTTTGGAGAGCGAAAACGTAAACCTAGTAGCGACGAAACAGCTACCCCTGCAGAAGAAAATTTGGCACCTGATGCCAAGCTGGCTAAAGTAGAGTCCAGACCTCCATGGCTCCCAGTTGAGGGAGGGGCTCAGATTAATGGTCCAATCAGTAGTGGCTTGGCTGATGATGTCCAGCCACAAGCAGACACTCCCCCTGATGGCAAGTTTCCAACAGAACTTGGCTTCTCACCAAAGAATGAGTGGACACCATCAAGTGAACAACCACCCTATAGGAGAGATCTTAGACCTGGTTATAGTTACAAACTACGAAGCCAGTCTCCACTTGTGAAAGACCAGGACCTCTTATCTTTTGGTGGGGATCTCTCGCCTGAGGATTTCTTGGAATTGTTGCCGATTGTTAAGGACTATGGACATGGGCATGGCCCATTATTCATGAATTTTGGACACGATGAAAAATTGTCTCCTGCTAGAGATCAAGAAACACCTATAATAATTCAGTCACCTGCCAAAGATGATGAATTTGGGAAAGATCAAGGACCTGATGATGACAAAGAAAACCCTGAGGAATCTAGTCAAGGTCAACCTGTTGTCGATCAAATACCTAAGGATCAGGAAATGTTTAGTGAAAATCATAGTCCTGATGAAGCAGTACTGCCATTCAGAGATCAAGGATTTAAAGAACTGCCTCAAATGACAAATCAACCACCATCCATCCAGGGTAGAGTTCCAAGCCAAGGATTGCCTAATAGAGATCAAGAGTCACCAAACAGAAATCAAGTACCAGATCAGGGACCTGTTCAAGGTCATATCGGAGATTGGGGACCTGGCCAAGAACTATACTTTAATCAAGGACCACATTATCAAGGGCCTGGTCAAAGACCACATTTTAGAGATCAAATACCTGGTCAAGGGCCACCTTTTAGGGTTCAAGGACCACCTTATAGAGATCAAGGACCACATTTTAGAGATCAAGGACCTGGTCAAGGGCCACCTTTTAGAGAACAGGGACCTCATTTCAGAGATCAAGGACCACATTACAGATGTCAAGGACCATACTTTAGAGATCAAGGGCCACATTTTAGAGGGCAAGGCCCACATTTTAGAGATCAAGGACCATATATTAGAGATGGTAAAGGTCCACCTTATAGAGATCATGGATTGCCACTCTTTAGAGATCAAGGACCACCTATGAGAGGTCAAGGGCCTCCACCTATCAGAGGTCAAGGCCCACCTATTAGAAATCAAGTACCACATATTGGGGATCACGAATCTGGACAAATGATGGATCAAAGACAAGGTCTACCTGCTAGAAGCCAAGGATCGCTTATATCAAATCAATTACTTGGACAAGGGTCACCTGATAAAGATCTTTTAACAGCAATTGATTTAGGATCAGGTCAAGATCTGTCTATTCAAGATCAAGCACTTAAAAACTTCAAACCAAGTGAAGAAGTAATCGATAGTAGTCAAGATAAAGAACTAGATCAAGGACAACCCCCTAGAATCCCTGGTCAAGGCCCTCCCAACAATGATCAACCACTCAGTCAAGATAGAGATCATCAAGAACTACCTAATAATGACAATACAGGAGATGATGATCTTAATAGAAACTCACTAGAGTCTAGACCTCACAGTTCTGACCAGTATCACTTCACTCAAGTCCCTCCCCCTGATCACTATGACCGTCCCATCCCTGACAGGTATTACAGTGACCGGCCACCGTGGAGGCCTCCCCTATCAGCTGCCGGACCAAGGATGTCGTCATCACCGCCTCCACCATTTCGTCATCCTGGTCCTCGGAATGTTCGATTCCCTCCTCCACGGAACCCACATTGGCAACATTTTCCTCCACACCACTATGCTGTACATGGTCCACCAAGACCATCACCTTACAGACAACCCTACTAGTTAACATAGCTGTAGTAGTAGTTATTTTGTAATAATAAATTTTGTTAACCATGTATGTATGTCTTCTGTCTGGTCCACATTTTTATTATTTTACAATGAAAATTGCCATAACCCATCAACCAATTTATTTGTTCTTGGAGAGTGTTCTTTGTTTCTCTGCATGCATAACAAGTTTATCTTCAACATAAAGGCCTTTCCTTCTACGTACATCATCCATGTACCTAAAGTGTGTTCCATCATTATAATGATTAATTAAACATTATACTCACCTCTTGGCTAGGTTCTCGGAGTCTGCCTTCTCTCCAAAATGGAGTAATTCTTCCTCTGTTGATGGGACCCAGAAGGGATCGAATGGAATGACCTGTCAAATTAATTTGTGAACAGTGATATTACAAGCAATACAATGTTCAATAGGGATTTTACTATACACTTCAACAAAAAAAAGTTGGGCAAGAAGTTTGTTAGCAATGAACAGCATCTTATGAAAAAATCTTTCCCTAATAACAAATTTGCCAAACTAATCAAGTCTAATTTTGTTGTGGTATGGAAACTTGATTTGTGAAATGTAAGTGCAGGAAGGTCACTTGTATCCCAGAGAAAGATATCCCGCCAACACATAGTAAGATCTTGTAGTGTTCTGCTATGACTAACCTCCCAATTGCTGAACACTAGTTGTGGACTAGCAAGGCCACTAGTCCTCCTTCTCATCTCTTCTGCAAAACCAAAACTCTCAGCTACAGGAATTAAAGCCTCAATGATGAACATGGCGGAACCTTCTATCATCTCATCTGACAGAACTCTACCATTTCTCTTCCCCAACACTGCATACAACTTTCCCAATACATCAGCTGTGGCACGAATGTTACACGTGTACATGGCAGCCATAAGCCTAGCTGGTTGAGCTAACACAGCCTTCCTACAACCTTCATTCATTGCTGAAATCAGCTGCCCAGACAATGGACCATAACTGGTTACCCGATCACCACTATTGTCATCTTCCAGTGAGTTTGTTTGGTCCTGACAGTGTTCCCATCTCTTCAACACAAATCCAACCCCATGTAGTGGCTCTTCACATAGTGGCCCAGATGCAGCGGCCAACTGAAAACCACTGATGATGCTGTGATCAAAATCTCTGACAGTGAAATTTTGAATGCCTTCCAGAACACTCCATACAGAGTGTCGGTTATAGTCACTTATTCCATTTAACAACAGGTTAGGACCAATAAACTTTGGTCCAAAGCTCCAGATTCTGTCAGTAGCTTTGTCCCACTCATTACCTGCCTTGTCAAGTGCTACCTGTAATTCTTTCTTTAGTTCCAACACTGCACTGATAGTCTGCTCATTTAACACAACCAGATCTTGGCTTGCTGCAGAAGATTTCTTTCCTGTTTCAAATAAATTTAACGATTTTAGTAAGGCCGAGTTTGTATCTAACAGTTTAATAACTTCCTCAGGTAGTGGCCTTGCTTCTAAGCACAGAATACATGTCTTATCAGGTGTCAATATTTCAACACTAGTTTGGCGATTGTCAGAAAGTTGTGATGCTTGTAAAACTCTCTCGTTCTCACTAGAAATGACCTCATTGACCATATCAATTTTGGGCAGTGGCACAACAGTTTCACGGAATGGGACAATTGGTTCGGAGACCTTGAGCTCCACTTTAGAGTAATCTTTAGTGAGGTCATCAATACACCGTAGCAGGTGCACCTCTCCAGCACCAGCTAAGACATGTTCACCAGTTTCCTGTACGGTCACTTCAACGCTAGGATCAGCCTGATTGAGTAGTTGTAACCCCTTGACTAATGCAGACATATCATATGCGTGAACTGGCTCCAAAGCTACACGGACTATTGGTGCAGCAGCAAAACTCATGGAACGGAATGAAGGGCAAGCCAGAGTACTTGTCACAGTAGCATGCTTTATGATGTGTTCTTCTAGACCTGCAATACCCAACACACAACCAGCAGAGACTTCTTCAACTGATGAAATTTCTTTTCCCATGAAGATGAATAGGTCTTTGACTGTACAAGAGCTGACATGTTCCGGTAGTGATGAGTCATCACTTGACAACACATTACGAGGATCATAGCGAGGCTGTAACACATACAGTTTCTGTCCTTTGTGTATTGTACCACTGTACACCCTCCCAAAGGCAAGAAACTGCATTTCCTTTTCATCTGTTTGTTGCTCTGAATCAGTTTCTTCTTCCTCAGGTCCATTCACTTGCTTATCTTGTTGTTGTTCTAACTTGTTTAGCATCTTCTCTCTAACTTGTTCCCTCCGTTTTTCAATCTCTTCCACTGTCAGTGGCCTACCAGAGAGAGAAGACAACAGGTACAGGTGACTACAGCATAACTGTGTACCTGCTTTTGTGCTGTGGAAGAATAAGTTGACAGGAAGGAAACATCTTGGATATGAAGATGATAACTGGGGCACCATTATTGGGACTGCACTTCAGAAAAGCTGTGGAAATTGTTGTGATAATGTTGAATAACGTGAAAGTGGTGCTGACCATTTTTTAACTGTTGTGTCTCAGGTGGAAAAGAGGTGAAACTCTTCTCACTATTACACATCAATTGTTCGACTCTTTCTGGAGTGATCTGCAAAGGACTTGGCAGCTTGTTCACTACCATGTCTATTCCACAATACAACAATAACAACACAAATTTGGTAACTATAAACACAAACCTAACACAGCAGGTGCTAGTGGTAACCATTGACTACAAATAGCTGACAGACGAATTTTCATATCACTATGACGTAATTCCCGGGATGAAATCTTCAGTCCTAAGCTCTGTACAATTTTATCAATCTTTTCATTGTCCCTAAACATACGATATATAGTGATGCGTGTAGTGAACATTAATGCAATAAATGATTGGTAGTGTTTTTCTGTTCACTCGCTCGGTCTCTCTCACTCTCTCTCACACACACGCGTGCACGTGCATACACACACATACTAGTGTCAATGCCATAATAATTGCATCAACCTTACTTTAGTCTTGCCAGCCAGCCTGTATTTTTTCATTTTGTCGGTCAGACTAACCTTACTCGGCTACATTTATCAGTTTGAAAAGATTACTGTATACTATAGTACATTGGACAGTAACACACTATACACACTCATAGTGAATGATACATATTGTACAATCACTACAATATTATATCACTTACTTATTTACTAATACTGCTTCATATACTGCCCACAAATTCTCCAGAACAAACTGAACAAACAGTGGCTTCTTTCCTTTAGCCTGAGTGGGAGAGCAAACTGAGATATATAGTGACTCAGGAACCTAATTAGGTGGCTAAAGTCACCTGTCTAAACACATGTGGTTGTTTAGTACAAAGTGCCCTGTCTATAGTACAGAGGACCAACTGTGACCAAATTATACAGGCTTCACTACTGTATGACATACATCATACCTGGGCTCCTTTAAAGATGCGTTTACTTTTGGCATTCAGAAAATAATCTCCCCAGAGAGTCTTCTCAAGAACATTGGCCTTGATTCCCAGTTTCTTGGCATACAGTTGTGCAAAGTGGTTGATACTAAGAACAAACCACAATGTACTAGTAGTACCACTAATGTATTCTATCACAGTAGTTTACCCAAAACCCCAGCCATCTGTGGCTGACGTGAAGATAACGTTTCCTTGTTCAGGAGAAAAGTACAAGTTAGAATCATCAATTTCATCCAACCCTGAACTCCAGTCGTACACTTGATCAGTGTCTCCTGTAGTCGTTGTCACAGCTACTGACTTTCTTTGCTAGTTAAAAATTCTATAATAAAAGAAGTTATCTTAATGGCCGTCTTAAACTTACCTCAGCTTCTTCTTCCATTACTTGTGAAGTGAACAGCTGACCAGTAATGGCATTAACTTGCTCTAGAACTTGAACAAGATGGTAGCAAGCTTCAGACGGTGAATATTTTAGCTCAGTTATCAGCTTGTCCATCTTATTCAACACTAAACATGGCTTAATTCCTTCTAGCCAGGCTTGTTGTAAAACTGTTTGTGTCTATAAGATGGTTGATGAATAAGCCACATGTGTCCTATTCACAGGCACACCTACTTGAGGACACACCCCCTCCACAACATCAACTAGCACCAGTGCCCCATCACATAGCCGTACTGCCGTGGAAACCTAACGCACATGATCACACACATGGTAACACAGTCAAGCACACCAACACATACCTCACTGGAGAAGTCAACATGCCCAGGGGAGTCCAACAAGTTGATCAGGCACTTTTTATCACCTAGGAGTGTGAGATAAAACTTTTAAAATGGAACTAATTCATGTAGTCTTCACAATACAGAACACAGCAATGAGTCCTGGTCTGTATATAGAGTAAATGATCTGCTGGGGACTCCTTGTGCAAAACCAGGCCCTCACTAGACCCCATTATCTAACTGATATTTTATTGCCTGAAGTATTTCACATCTCCTATGTACACATTATAGTGTCTAAGTTAATATTTCAGCAAACAAGGAAGATCATCATCTATAGCTGCACTTTGGGTACATTTTTAAGTCTAGGGTTGCTACCCCTTCCATTATCATCATTCGTTTACTGCTTCTCAGCACTCAGCAACAGCAGTAGGCGCTGCAGCACAATAGCAAACAAGCAACAACAAACAGCAAAAGCTACAGAGACAAATATCTGAAGCTGCTTAGCTGCTATGCTCAAGCTGGCAGTACCAATGGTATATGGAGGAGGTGTTACAATCATCATAATTGATCACAGCAGTATACACCAGGTTATTGGCTTACGACAGCATAAACTACCAACAAAGTATGCTGCTTTGGTGTCTATGTGAAAGGGTGATATTAGTATTTTAAGAGGATCCACACATGGGACTAAAGGCACAAAATGAGGTTCATATATTCTTCGACCAAATTCTACTGTGCCAATTAATGATGCTCCACTGTAGACAACTTTATGGGACCATTTATTGGGACAGACAGAAATCTCCATCTGTAATTCTGACCTGATTGGTAATGTAGAGCAATTGCACTAGACTTCATTGTAATGCCACGAAGTTGTTCATCTTCTCGACTATCCAAGTATCGTAACTACGACATGCGGAGACATTACATGTGATAGCAGATAATGTTACATGTGTTATTAACCTTTCCAGCTTGTCGAGCTGATATTATCCCATTACTAGCTACCAGAACATCAGCCAGACTTGTCTTTCCTGCAGCATATGATACCAAATATAACTAGATTACGTGACTTTATAGTCTACATCTGACATGTGCACACTACGTCAACTATTTATAAATATTTGTAATTACTTAGTACACTGTATTTGAAATATATAACCCTAGGGTACACTACAATGCTCTCAATACACGTGTGTACACAACGCTCAGTTTTGTGCCATACCATGGTCCACGTGTGCCAAAATGCAGATATTCCGGATGTTATCACGATCTTGACAACCGGTCAATAAGTTCGTCGCCATTATGGGACACTTCCTACGAGATACACAAATCCTACTACACACAAGCTCCGCTAAATATCACTCCGCTAAATATCACTCCGCTGTCCGTTTCGCGGTGTTGTGCAACAGTGCAATATCGAAACCCACTATCACAAATTTCTGTAATATATTCTTAATATATTAGAGTAGGCTCGGTGGGGAGGTGACCCAGCGATGGCTGGGGGTGGATTTTTCGTTAACGAGTGCAACTTGACTGAATCTGAGGTCACGGTAAGAGAGCTTTGGTGTGGATAAATTTGTGTGGTATCATCCGGCGTCTTGTACGTAGAAAATGTCCCTGTTTCTCAGTTCAGCCAATGTGTCGCGAGCCAAGGAAGACAAACCCTCGTTGCAACCCGAAGAGGCGTGCAAATATTTACTAGCCACCAACTTTGATGTCAACGCAGCCTTAGAGCTGATGAGGAATTATGAGGTAGATGAAGTTTGGAAAATTTGTGTTATATACACGCGCCTCACATAAAACGTGGCATTGACTATGGGGTATATCCTTATGAACAGCCAAGGAAATGTGGTGGATGAGTGTGTGATGGTTGTTGTAGTTTGTGGTCAATTAATATGGAGAAATATGAAGTTATTTAACACTAAATAAATTTGGTGTGCAATTTAAATTTGAGACTTGGTCTTGCTCTCAATCTCCGTGTAATTTTATTAGATATTTTTTTGCCAAGGCTAGATGGACTGCCCTTGCCACTACTGGGTAACCAGAGTCTTTTCTCCCAACTCGAGGGGCTGGTTGTGTGAGAGACTAGATATTAGCATAATATGACCTATTCATTGCTCACAATCAGGGCTTCATGACTCTATGAATTGTGTAATAATTTCATCACCCAGCCCTTGGTTACCTTGGTACTGTAGCACAAGATAAAAACTATATGGTTTCTCGCATTAATTGCTATTGAGATATTGTGTCTAAGAGGGAACAGTTAGAATGATTCAGTATCATATTGTTACAAGTGTAGCTTGTAGCTGACATCCATGTAAGGGGTTGATGCAACATGTACAGCGATGTGTGCTGATGCCTAACATCACAAGGTGCTAGACGTGCCACAACTATGCCACTTTTGTTGTACAAAGTGTCTGTTCTTACATGCTACTACTTTAATGGCATGGACTAATTTGTAGCGTTGGATGGCATTTCAACTCTTGCTCGAAACCCAATCCCTCATATAGTGGTATTGTTAAGTTAACACCAATCTCCCAGCTGTTAGAATTAAACGCATACCTGAAATGTTGTCATCTTGATAATCAGGACACTTGGCCATGGTCCACACATTTAGATTCCTCTATCAGGACACCTCTCTAGGTGTGCTGAATAGATGGTTATTCTGTACAATCTTGGTAGTATTTCACTCCCTCTTCCTTCCATGTTGAATAGTGGAAATATGAAGGCCAATTGTAAGTTCATAAATAAAAGTCCTGCACCATCTATGTTATGAACTAATAGTAAAAAAAGAAAAAAATTAAAAAGCTCATGACTGGGTTTCACTACAGCTTGAAGTTTGGCTCACTTGCAGTACCCTAATTGGATAGTCTTGATCAGTAGCCTGCAAGATATGGCACTTCAAAGATTTTAGCCATTCTTTTATGGGAACCTTCTATGTGCACTTAGTACATGCTCTCATTTGTTGCCTTCCCAAGTTGGTATTGAACAAAGAAAGTCTGGTTTTCACAACTCTGTAGTCATTACCATTTATCTAACAAGGTAACGTACTTATGTTCAGCAAAATTTTATGTTTATCTCTGCTATTACATAGCTCATCATGCTATAGAGTTTACTTGTTGTCCTCCACAGAAATACTATATAGACTATGACATAGCCACTGTGTCTGCCAGCACAAAGCCCATTGAGACAGCTTGGTACAACCGCAAGATATGGAATACGGTGAGTAACCTGCTGTGTGTTACAAGGTGTCATTGTCTTTGTACTGGTGCAGGAGAGAAGAGACAAAGATGGTGCAGCCATTGTGTTCTTTGAAGCTGGGCTAACAGATGTTGGAAATGACCACAGATCAATCATTCAGACATTGTTCCTTGTGTTCGGAGAAGCTTCTAAGAGGTGAGGAAATGATGGTATTGATGTACTTGTACACCACTCATTGTTGACTCAGTGTCAAGACACAGAGGAATGGTATGGTTGTGTTGATGGACCTTCATGATGCCACATTGACAAGCATTGATCATGGCTTGATGAGGTTGATCTTCAAAGTTGTTTTAGTAAGTGATCTGATATTATTAGTAGGTAATATTATAATACTGTATACTTGATGCATAAATTTCACTCAAAAGCTGTGCGTGCGTGCGTATGTGCAAGGTGCAAATAATGAGGTCACTGTTTTTTTTTTTTTGAAGCCCAGTATTTTATCTGGTATAACAGTAATGATCAATCAAAGGTGTTCCTAAGCCTTAGAGGACCAATTCCCAGGGCTTACAATAGAATTTTTCAGAGGCTGGATTCTATTTTATCTGGAGGTATACAATATGCCAGTATGGTCTCACACACTTATTAGATCAGTAAGATCACCCACTGAGTGCATGCAGTAAGGGTTGCACTTACTGTATACAGTGTATTCTTGGGGGGGAGGGGGTAGACGGCCTTGCAAAGAGTATGACCAACGGGGCTTAATATATTGTACTATCTGGGATTTGTGTAGGCTATTGAGATGAGAAGTGGCCAAATAGTGTATGTGTATATGGAAATATATGAGAAAATATTATGGCTGTTTTGACTTAACCAAGTTATATAGAACAATACCATTGTGTATTAGAAACTGTTCAAAGAGCAGCATGAAGCCATTTTTTGTCCTTTTCACTCTTAAATGCACTACCCCACAGCATAACATGTTAGAATTGTGTTCAACATGAGATAGTTGTTGTTGTTGTTATTGCTACTGGTTGACAGGAAGTGTACCCCTTGCCTGTGAAGTCTCTATTTCTAATTGATGTTCCCCTCTGGTTCAAGCTGAAGCAGAAGGTGCTGGAATACTTCTTGAATAATCAAGCCAAGCACAAGGTGAGCATCTGGTGTACATAATGCCTGTGATAATTTCAGCAGCTAAAAGTACTGCTGCAATATACATGTATATATAGTAACTGACTTGTAGTACACCAAAATTACATCTGTGAAAATACTAATAACATGGTGAACATTAATTTGAAGGCAAATTTTGTTTGTTGGTGTCTACATACTTGTACATACTGTAAGTACGACCTACGTCACTATGTGCATGTGCACACACACAGAGATATGTTGTATATTTGTTACAGATCAAAATTGTGTCACGAGTTGAGCTCACTAAGATTCTACCAGCTCAATCTGTTCCTACTACTCTTGGAGGAAGTAGCGACTACTCCATGCAGAAGAACCTGAACTGGTTGAATGTCATGGCCAACCAACCTGAGTCGCATTCCGCAACCAGACATAATGGCACACCACCAAGCCGATCAATTGGCGGTAGCACACATGAAAGGAAGGTACCACTGGTCCCTCGTGGTACAGGAAGATACGACTCTCCTAGTGTTAAGGCACACCCATTTGCTACTGAGGTGCAGGGGAACACTTCACCCAGTAGTAGACATAGAGTTGTTTATGACCCTACCCGATCCCAAGCCAAGCCACTACTACCTCAACCATACGGTGCAAACAAACAGTCTCAGCCACCACCACCCACAAAGACTACTGGTATTGCCAGCAAGATGATCTCAAACTGGGAGGACAGAGCAGGCCCGAAGAAAATGAAAGACACAGCTGTTAAGGACCGCGATGTGTTTAATAACTCTGGAGAACTTTCCAACAAGTTTGGACATCTTCCACCATCTGATACACTGAAAATCAACTGGAGGAGGGAGAGTACAACTTCACTTGAAGGTGAGTATGCCAATGATTGGCTTTCTGGCCACACCGTACCTCCGTATGAAAATGTAATCCCTGACAAGACCATTGTCAGTAGTGACCAGAGGCGATCTTTGAAACAACACGGCAGCAATGCTAAGAACTTTTCAATGCAGCCTGGGAACAGTGATGGCTACGAAGTGGTGACTTATCACGACACATTACCATCACAGCAAGCTAAACTGCCAACAGCAACTAAGCCACTTACAGCGGCCAAGCCGCCAGTGACAGCAAATAAGCCATCAGCACCAATGAAACGACCAACAGTAGTCAAGCCTACACCATCAATCAGGCCAATCAAACCACCAACCACTGTCAATCCAACTGCAGTGACCAACCCATCCCCTACGGTCAAGAAAAAGCCATTCTTCCTTGGTTCTTCCAAGCCAGGTAGTGACTATGTTAATGTTGAAATACCAAGTGATGCACCTACCCAACCTCCACCTGTACCCAAGAAGAGAACACAACCTCCCAGTTTTGCTGCAGCTGCTGCTAGCGAACAATCTGGAGATGAAAGTGAGCCAGATGAAGAGGAGGGTAACGAGTCACGGTATGAAAACTGGTCATTCTTCAATACCAGTGAAGGAGATCAAGACATGAGAATAGCTGAGCTTGAAGCTTATGTCAAGTCTCGCAAATTGGAAGGTCTTAAGGCTGAGTATTTCAAGATACGCAGCAAGCCAGAGCCAGCTGAAATGAAGATTTGCAAGTGAGAAAAGTAATTGTGTCATTGACACCTCTGTTACGTTGTGTATGTTTCTTACTGTAAAGAATTCAATGCAATATCAAGAAGAACAGGTATAAAGATGTCGGCTGCCTTGATCGTAACAGAGTGAAGCTTAATAGGGTGAAAGGAAAAGAAGTGAGTAAACCTTCATTGTGTATAGTTTGTGTGTAAGTATTTGTGTACTAGTAATTGTCATACAAGTATATGTGGTTTTGCAACCAGCCACTTACTAGACATGCATTATAAAGATATGTAGATTAAGTGATACTGTAACTTATCCTCACAGTCAAGTTGTTATGTAACAGTGTAGGATACAAGTCAGCCCAACATTGTCATCAATTTGAATTTGTATTAGCTTTTAATTTTTGTGCTCAAAAATTTTGTTCATCTGGCAGAGGACACAGTCAAATATGTAGTCATAAGGGAGCTTAACAATTGTTTCAACTATAGATTCGTCAAGAATGTCATGATTTTGTTCTTGAGCTAAAAATGGTTTGTGTGAAGCTATACCATATAGCAACAAAATACTAAATTTGGCGAATTGGCAACACGTCACCAAACTGCTAAATTTATAATTCGTCAGTATACTTAAACACACCTTACTGGTAAATTAGCGTGGTTCCATGCATGCAAATGGGTGTGGCTTAAAACAGAAGCTACCTGCTGTAAGACTAGACTAGAACTCGTACTCGATTAGTGGGTGTGGCTCCCCGTAAGCTTGCAGACAGGAACAGACATGGATCATACATAGCCATTGATAAATAGGTGAGGCTCTACATATGCCTACAGACAGAAACCAATGATCCTGATAAGTGGGCATGGCCCACAAAAACAGGATCTTCAAAGCGGGTCAGACCCAGACCCGGTTTCAATTATGAAAGCGACCCGTCCAGACTGATGCATGCAGTGGCTGAATCCATAACATTTCAGCACAAAAAAATTGTACACTAAATCATGTACACTTTGTCCTTCTGTCAGCTTGCACCACTCACATTTTTCAGTGTGCCAAATTAAATTTTGTATTGAGAGCTATTTACACCTGTTTGATTTGCTGCAAGTTGCTCTACTTGTGGGTGTTCTATATCAACAATTCACCTGCACTATAATACTCTGAGTGTGGTGGACTGCAGTGTTATATCAAATCTCAGTGTCATATTTGTGTGATTTTTTATATAGAAATTTTTTGCCCAATTTTGTTCAATTTTGTGTGGAACAATTCAAAACTAGCATGTCATAATTAGCACCCTTTGGTGCTAACATAACACTTATTGGTGTCAACGACTATTAAAATGGTAGTTGATTCTGTGTAATTATTGAGCTAGACTTGTACACTAGTTCACCATTTCAACATGTCAATGAGAGAGAGTGTATTAGAACCTTCGTTGACAGCTTATGTGACAATTAGTTCTTTGTGAAATAATTCATTAGCAATTTGTTTGATGGGCTTGTCACATGTGATGTTGTTGTTGTAGGGCTCGGACTACATTCATGCAAACTATGCTGATGGATATAAAGCTCCCAAGGAATTTATTCTGACACAAGGTGTGTCTGTGTGTAGTGTATGTCCGTGTGTCTGTGTGTAGTGTGTGTCTGTGTGTAGTGTGTGTCTGTGCGTAGTGTGTGTCTGTGTGTAGTGTGTGTCTGTGTGCACACGTGCCCCTTAATTTACTCAATTTTGGAGCAATCCATGAATGGAACTATAAGTTGTATTTGTAGTAGGTAATTTATTTGTCAATTTTAGTTACTGACAAACTTTTCATTTAGAAATCAGGTTCTCTGTTTACTCACTAGCCATGGACCACAATTTTATTTTGATATAATTTTGCCAAACTACCATATTAAATTCTTCAATTAAACTGGTAAGGCAAATAACTACAGCATGCTGAACATGGTATATATATATATATATGAAGATTCTGTGATCTCTGTTAATACCTAGTGTGGCACCACCGACCCTATGTTAGGCGCCTATAAGTGCCCTGAAAAATAGGGTCTGGTTTGTCTAGAATCAAGGGCTTGTGCCACCGTTACTGAAAACTGGTGCGTCCAATCAAATCACAGTATTGCTAATTGATGCATTGTGGCTGCACAACGTGAGTAAATACTGGGACGAAAGTCACAAAACGAAAGTTGCATGAGTTCTTTTTGTGTCAGGGTGGGGACGATTTTCCATTTAACATTCATGTGTAATAGACACCTTCCATCGGAAAGTAGAAATATCACCTCCACAGCCTCAACCGACAATAGAAAGTAACTGATTGATTAGAGGTGTACCAATATGAGTTTTTGGCATGTACCGATATCCGATATTGATGCCACCAGAAGAAGCCGATAACCGATAGCCAAGCCGATAACCGATAGCCGATCCGATATTTGCATTATAGTTAAAAGTGTACATTTACCTACCCTACAATAACATGTGCATGCTATACTCTGCCTGTGGTGGTGTACAGCATGGGTTTCTATTGTGCAATCCAGACAATTAGGCACTCACAAACATTTTTATGTATACTCCCATGAAGCCTTAAACAGATATTTCTGCATTACTCTGTATTCTAATGGCTTGTGAGAAATCTGGTACAGCAAGTTTCCTTGGTTATCCTGTGACCCTTCTTTTATTGCAAGGTACTTTATAGCTGCTTCATTTGTAAAGACTGTGATAAGCTTTTCAGCAACAAACACTAGACTCGTGTGTTTATATGGCTTCTCGTAGCGTAGCGTTTGTTTCAGAGAGAACAATAAGCCACTGGCACTAAACAGTCACATGGATAACGTAGAAAACCAATGCATAATCCGTTTATGTACAAACTATTGCTACTGTCTAAAAATCGGTAGCAATATCGGTCCTCCTACTGTTCTGTACCGATACCGATATTGGTAAAAAATGCCATATCGATGGCCGATATTTTAGCCGATCCGATTATCGGTACACCTCTATGATTGATATCCCTAAATCACTGTTGTGATTGGATTCTTCACTATTTGTGATCTCTTAAATGGTTGTTAACGTGAGCTGCAGTGTAATTGCGCACAAGTTCTGAATGCTAGACAGACCAGACCCTATTTTTTGGGGCGCTTATAAGTACCTAAAATAGGGTTGGCGGCGCCAGACTAGTTGATACCCTCATTTGTGGAAATACTTACCTTCTTAATTCACAATCAACAATCCAACTGCTGTGCATAGATTGACAATATGGCTTGACTTGTTTCACATCACTGCAAGACATTGCAAATGTTGCCCAATTACGTATGTAGCTAATGCAAATATTGTACTGAAAGTTAATAGTCTTAAAATAGATTATTGTATCATCTCGGTGTTAACCCTGATGCCATATATTCCTAACTCTCCTCAAACGAATCATCCATTATGTTGTTATCATGCTCCTAATCTCAACTGAAGAGTGAAGAATGCGTACAGGTATACATTACTAGGGTACATACTGTAGTGGAAAGGGAATTACAGTGGACCCTCGCTTATCTGGCCGCTCGGATTATCCAGCCTCAAAATTTTGGGTCACGTGTTTGTGAAAAAATATATATGGCTACGAAAAGAAAGTGTACTTGCGTGTCATTGGAAGCCAAGCTTGAAATTATCAATCGCTTGAAGAAAGGAGAAAGTCAGTCTAGTCTTGCAAGTGAATATGGGATTGGAAAATTGACCGTAGGAGACTTTAAGAAGAATGAAGAGAAGATTAGAGAATTTGTCACAAGGATGGAAAGTTTGGATGTGAGCACAAAGAAGCGCAAAGTTATGAGATTAGTTGATGACGATACACTTGACCAAGCCCTTTACCTCTGGTTTGTACAAAAACGAGCAGCAACCTGAAAGCACAGCTACTTCAGTGCTACTGTTTGAAAAGGGTGAGAGACTTGGCTGCTACAAAATGGTTTAAGCAAACCACTTTAGATTCCTACTTTAAATAATCTCCATGAATTTGATAACCTAAGTTCTTGTGTTATTCAGTACACCTGTACATCTACGTGCTGTACAGTGTCATACCATTTTATAATCGTAGACTGTAATTCATTTCACATACATTACATTATTATTATAAAAATACATCCATAGGTTCATAGATAAGTGGGGGTCCACTTAATGGTTGTATGATCACATATGAGAATAATCTGACTATTTTATTTGTGTGTGGTGATAACATAACCCTTGCTACCTAAGTACATAACTAATAGTCCTCCTTGATGTTTATTACCCTCATTAAGTGATTCAACACAGAATGCAACGGTGTTGTTTCCATCAAGTTTCCACTACCAGTGTGGTACAACATTTCCCTATTATTAAATGCTATCCCACGTGAGAAAGCTAAAGCCTGTGAATACAGGGAGTCAGAAACATGTAATAAGAATGCAGAAAAAAGTCCCAGACCCAGAGTCATTTCCTAGTTTCCTAGTTCAATAATGTTGTATGGTTCAATATGTCAAACATTGTATGTAATCATTTTGTGTGGCAACCAGGTCCCTTGAAGTGTACTGTGAACGACTTCTGGAGGATGATATGGGAGCAGAACACAATGGTGATAGTGATGCTGACCAGGTAGATATAGTAGACATTACTAGTGATTACTTGTGATCTTTCTCGTCGTTAGGTGTGTAGAATTGAACCGCATCAAGTGTACCCAATATTGGCCAGAGGCTGGCACGGTAACATATGGTGACATTACAGTGGAGTCATTGCAATCAGAAGAAATAGGCAACTGTAATTTGCACACCTTCCGAGTCCAGCAAATGGTGAAAACATGCTGTTTTTGTGTCACGTGATGTCATTGTAGTTCCTAGGAATTGTTGTGACTAAATAATGAGTTGTTTGTTTGTAATAAAACATTGCAACTTCCTGCTTGGCAGTCATACCACTTCACAGAGATAGACTAGGTGTTGTATCTTCTATAGGATGAGGAGCACATTATTAATCATTTTCAGTTCACTACATGGCCAGATTATGGTGTGCCAAGCTCTGGTTCAGACATTCTATTATTAATCCAAGCAGCAAGAGATCGTCAGGAAGCTCTACTTAAACGTAGTCCTGCCCTCACAAGCCAGAATTCCCCTCATGGTCCGCCAATTGTGGTACACTGTAGTGCTGGGGTTGGACGGACAGGAACCTTCTGCACTGTTGATTATTGTATACGTCAGTTGCTGGACATTAAGAAGACTAACATTCAGTCTTGTGTGAAGACTCTGAGGACACAACGAGCATTTGCCATACAAACTGAAGATCAATATCACTTTTGTTACAAATGTATTTTAGAGTTTGCTAAAAATTATAATATTTAGTTTTTGTATATTTTATGGTATCTATTTGTACGCTGTTTTTACTACACTAATTTACGAATCGTCACAATTCTGTAGTCCCGGAAGTATGTGGATAAAAACAGGATAATGCTTCAAGTATTAACTATGAAGTATCCGGAAGGCGATGTTAATATATAGTGAGGCTTCAGTTCTTCGAGGTAATCTTATGCATGTAAATACCAGAATATGAAAGTGGACGAAGCTCAGCTTCTGTGCCTGAGTGAAAAGGCACGCATTAACGGTGGAATTAAAGGGACACTAGTAATGAAGTCCTCAGAACCGAGGATACATCGATGGCAGCGGCGCTACTGTTGCATACATCGAAACATGCTGTTCTACTTTGAATCAGAGCGTAGCGCCAAGCCCAATGGAGTTATATTTCTGGAGCACTGCACTTGTCTCGTGGTACCGACAGCGGACGAACAGGTTGGCTCACAAACATACTCGAGGGTGCTCTTTAGTTATTTTTAACAGCTGTACACATTTTCTGTTGGCTTCGAAGGACTGGGTCACAAGCACCTTCTATTTTCTACAACTACTGCAGCTGAACGCAGAACATGGATGGATGCAATACGGAATGCTCGGTGAGTGTAACCATATTCATAGCTATAGCTATATAAACAGTCTAACAAGGTATAATAGCTATAGCTGAAATTAAATAGTTCTCAGTGCACGTGTTAACAATACATTGCATTTCAGTATGAGTGATGTTGTGAAGGAATGTGGAGTACTTCAGAGGAAAGTGGAACTACTGGAGAATCAGTTAAAGCAATTACACTATGAAAATAGCACACTACAACATTCAAGTCCAGACAATGCGGTTTCATCTGTCTCTCGACCATCAAGTTGTGTACTTACTAATGGTGATGATGTGAAGCTGTCTGATTCATGGAATGCTTACAGCAAAAATCTCTTACCAGCTGAACGGGCAAAGGTGACTATATCACTAACAAGCAATTATCCATACTTACTATCATACATGTATATAGAAGTTCCGATCAGCATCTTTACCAGTGTTTTGTCACAAAGATTCACTGACCACTAAAGTGGATTATGAGCTAACTCAGATCAAAAAAGTCTGTAATAATTAAAATAAGCAGTCTGCAGTATTTATGATATTAATGATGTATAGTTGCAGGGGTACATTAGAGGTTACCTTCTAAGAAAGAAGTTTCGCAAAATTGTTCATGACTATATCAATTCACCTCATGCAAATTACATGAAGGAGAGAAATCATGTATGATGTCTATAATGTTTGTGTGACTCATAATGAATGTATATACTTGTATTATTGTTTTGTGGCTTGTTACAATATAAGCTACATGACTGTGGAGGATGATAGAAATAGTTTGTTTGCAGATCATGTGGTCAATTTTAAAGTCAGAAGAAGAGTATGTGCGGCATCTCGACATTTTGGTCAACCAGTTTCAATACCCTTGTGAAATGGCTACCACCTCACGACATCCACCCTTATCCCTGGAGGCTTGTAAGGGGATATTTAGAAACTGGTTAGTGTTGTAATGTGGTGAGGAATTTAGGGAGGATATAGGATGACCTGCATTTGCATAAGTAATTATGAGGTGTCTCATTACCATTTTTAATAGTGAAATGATGTTAATGTTTCACAAGATTCTACTTCAAGGACTTCACCAACGAATTGCCAAATGGCCTGTTGTAGTTATTAGTAAGTTACTAGTAGTATATCAAATGATAGTTAATTATGGTGTGTCACAGGTGACCTCATGGAGCAGATAATACCAATGATGTCCTGTTATTCCACTTATGTTCGGGATCATGTACATGCCATTGAAATTTTCTTTGACATTAGCAGAGATATTAATTTCAAACAGTTCTTGGAGCACCTTCACTCTAAGCCTGCTACCAAGGGACTCACAGTGACAGAGTTACTGGCTGCTCCTTTACACAAGGTAAACGTTTGTATCATCAGGGTGACCCTACACTGCTATACACATGTAGGTCAGCATATAGCCACAACAGAATTATGATAGTTGGGTAGGGAATAAGTTAATATGAAAATAGACTATACACAATGATCAATACACACATACACAGAATCACTTTATCTGTAACAAGATCATCATCTTTAATTTCCTTAGAAGCCATGCAGGGGTACCATTACCTATATGCCTATGGGCATAAGTCACTCACTCTTAGAAGTGTACTTTGCACAGACAAATTATGCTTTATGTTCTAGCTAGGGTGTTGTATGGATCACATGCATGACGGCAAAACTGGCCAAACTATTTGTTATACAACCTTTTTTATAAAATGATAATTGTACCTCAAAACGACCACAATAGACTAGGGGACACAGTAATACACAACAGCACAGTAAGTGGTTTGACTTTTAATCACAAGATAACCTTTGCAACTAATTTATCTGTTTGGAAAAAAAATCACTTTTATTCTCACCCAAAATAGACATGGTCTATTTCCTATAGCAGTTCTTTGTATTGAACTTTGTACCAGTGGCATTATATGTCAACACACACCTCTAATGACATAGCTATATAAATTGTCTGTCTCCCTCTAATAGTTCACAATCTTCATAGACAGTGTCCAGCAGCTATTAGCCCACACTCCACCAGAACATGTGGAATACACTGCTCTAAAATCATTGCTAAAAGAACTGGAGCAATTGGACAAGATGGTACACGAGGAAGTCTCTTCCGCCAGTAATATTAGCCAGGTACTGGATATTGAGCGTCGGATCATTGGTGGCTGTTCTGCTTTGCTTGACAAAGAACAAGTACTTGTTCGAGAAGGTCTGAACAACGAGTAGCTATACACAATTATGTTGCATTCATCACTAAATCCAGGTGTTGTCAAGTGTAGTGGATCAGACTCCAGTTCACTTAGCAGAAGTCACAGCAGCTATCACTCCAGACTTTGCATATTGTTCTCTAAACATCTTCTAATAACTACCAAGCAGTTAGGATTCCGGTCCTCTGCTATGTATCGTCTTATAAAGGTTTATTGTTCTTAACCAACTGAGCTTGATAATTATTTCAGTATACTCTAGGATATTGGTGTTATCCCATTAGCTAAATGCAGCCTTCAGGCAGATTCATATCAACAGAACTCTAAAGTGTTCACTCTCGTGTGTCAGCAGCCAAACCTGACCATCTCACTGATGGTGGACACAGTTAAGAGGAAAGTTGAGTGGGTGGCTGACCTCAGTCAGTGTATAGATAATGAACGTCACCACAAAATGTTGGCAGATATCAGGTACTTGCAGTCTTCATGTTCAATAGTGTCCATTGTTTATGTGATTCTCTAGCAACAAAACAGATCTATATATACATGACATGTTCGAATTTCTTAACATAGTTGTATATTGTTATTGTATGTGTTGTGTACAGTTTAGGGAAACAAGTAGAAGTTGACTCTGACAAAATCAAATTTTGTACTTACAAAAGTGGAAGAGAGCGGATGGTCTCCTCAGCTAGTCTGGACTCACTGTTACAACGACTGACCACCGTAAGCTACAGTGGAATGACGTTCATCAACACATTTCTGACAACACTTCCATTGTTTACTGATACCCACACTGTAATGGATCACCTTGTTGACTCCTATCACCAGTGTCTGAAGCCATCTCTGACAACTACTGAATCTGTCTACTCATTGGCCACATGTATGTTTCAGGTAGTATCACATAACAATATAGTTTATTTGTTTCTACATAGTGGGAAGGTCCAACAGATTTCTAGAGACCAAGCTTGGCTCAGGCTCATCAGTAAAACTAGATTTCGGTAGTCGTCATCATACCATTAGTTCACGTAATACCAAACCTTCAAAAAAGACAACCTCAGGAGTACTTTTTGTGCTAAAGCACTGGATATCCAAGCACTACAATGTTAGTTTTGTATTGTTCTTTGTTCTCGTCATTCTAAAGTGTGTGTTGTTCTTAAATAACAAACGTTATCCATTAATAGGATTTTGAAGGTGATGCTAATTTGCTAGAGAAGTTACACACTCTAATTAGCAAAGCAGAACAGAATAAAATGTTGATTGGTGGAGAACAGAGAGCACTCAACCATGTTAAAGAGTATATATACCACACAATGGTTATATAATGTTAAAAGTTGTCCTTGTAGATGTTTTTCATCAGTTCAAAGTGAAGATGTTGATTCTTCTCAGAATGTGATAGTAGATTTGTTAAAGGATCGGGATAAAATGGAGGTAAAATATTTAATCATCTGTAACATTGTTATATCTCCTCTCTACAGTCATCACCTCGCTGGTTGTTAAGTTTTAATAGTGAAGAGGTTGCTCAACAATTGACTCTAATAGAACAGTCATATTACATGCATATTGAACCAAGGTCAGTTTTATGATGTCTCATCTTACTCCTGATATCATTTGTGATTACAGAGAATTAGTCACCAATGCTTGGTCAAAAAAGAACTCTGACAAACTTGCCCCTAACATCTCTCAGTTCTTTGAGAACTTTAACCGAACTGCATTTTACTTTTGTCAGTTCATTCTCAGTTTGTCTCAACCTGAGGAGCGTGCCAGAGGACTGGAGTATCTTATGGAAATAGCCCAACATTGTCTAACAATAGGGAATTTCTCTACCTTCATGCAAGTAATGTCTGCCATTGAGCACACTTCAATTTGTAGATTGAAACAGAGTTGGTTTTACCTCAGTAAACATGTAAGCCATGATCTTATTAAACCTGTATACAACTGGGTGGATGCTATAATCACTACATCATTTGTCTATAGGCCAAGTACCAGTTACAAGAACTCAAGAAGATATCTTCCACTGATAATAAATTTAAGGCACTACGAGATGCTACTAAAAGGTCGGATAACAACAAAACCACCACATGTCACATTTATCAATTCCCAACAGGCACACGCTACCATGTATCCCTCACCTTGGTCCAGTATTAAATGAACTATGTGTGTTATCTGAAGTAAGCCACACCTACCTGGGTGCTGAGGATGGCACAAAGCACATTAATTTCAAAAAAATGCACCAGGTGTGTGTAATGTGTAAGATGATGACATTTTTCCTATGAACATTTCACTCCATAGCTCACTGTAACAGTATCCAATGTCCTACAGTATTCAAGGGAACTATACGAGTTTGAATACAAACAAGATGTATGTACAAAAGTTTAATCGTAATACTTATACCTGTCATCCCACATTTTCTTATAGATACTAAAGTCGCTGCTATGGACAAAATCAGTGGATGAAAAAATGTTGTACAGCTTATCGGTTCAACTGGAGCCAAAGAATTCTTCAAATTGATGCCTCCATACTGTTTTTAATGCACCTAATTGGTAATGAATATTCTTATAACATGTATGTATTTTTATGAATATTTATGACACACGCTTAAAAGGCTCATTGTGTTTGACTTGTTTGGATTGAAAGTGTAGACTAATTCTAACTATTATTAAGACTCCGTAACAGAGAGAGTTTGAATACGCTAAATGAGGTACTTGTTTATTGCTTGGTATAAAGGGAGGCTGGGAGAACATGACATTTCCCATAAGTCAGAGAATGTAAGCATTATGTTAACATGTAAGCATGGTTGTATTACTGGTTGTAGATAGGGTTGCCACTACAAGCATGTCATTGACACTTGTATGTGTCATTGCAAAATTGTGTTAGCAAAATCTAAGAAGGAAATATCATTGCTGCTATGTCAATATATAAAATTGTCTATGTCACATTGAAAATGGAATTTTATTTTATCTCGCTGACATGTCACACATCTGTAAATTAATTGATACCTGAAAATTCTGGCCTCCCATGCACTGGAGAAAATTTCTAAATTATACAATTAAGCTATTCCGATTAAATGTTTTCTTTGTTTCCCATCCACCACTCCATGTTTGTTTGTTGCGATCATGAAAGTAGCTATTCCGTTATTTTTCAGTGTTCTTCTGTATTTTGATTTGCATACTATGCAGGTTTGTCTGTGAAAATGAGTTTGTCGTAAATTGTCATTCCTGGAACTTATAGTGACAAGTACAAGATAATACATGCAGTTTGTTATGACTGTACCAGTACAAATGCTGGTAACCATTGGGAGTATATAATGCTCTTGGTAATAGACATAGACTGCCCACCTGATTTTTGCCAGGAAATAACAACAGATTATTTTCGTTACCTGCTAACCATTTCTGTTGTGGTAGCTATGCTACCTCAAGCTAGCTCCAGTATTTGATCTTGTAATCTAAGTGTGTAATTTCTTAACTACCACTTTTTTTAACTATAAGGCCAAATTTCAAGGAAGATTATTCCATTTATTCAAATGAGACATGTGGATCAGATGTAGATGGATATTACTTAACAAATGTTGCTTTTTATACTGATGGAGGCAGTGGAATGGAAACTATAAAGGAAAACTGAAATGAAAGGAAAATGCTACTCATGTGGTGACGACATCTTAAATAAAAGACCAACTTACAAAGCCCACGTACCTCCTTATAAATGAACTCAGTCGTCAGGTTGCTAGGTATAATATATAGCTGATCAGACAAATTTTATGACCTCATTAATTAAGACCATGTGTGCACCTTGTATTATAGCTAAGGTGCATATACAGACTACCCCATTGACAAGGCCACTTTACTATGTCAAATATGTTAGGCCCCAGTATATTTTATGACCTTGTAACAAGAAAGTTATGAAGTACTCGTTTTGGAACATCTTCGTGGTTGTGGTCTTTTTAAAGAAGTCAGTGGTGGTTGTCCTGTCTCCCAAGTTACCAATAACTGATCACTTTTTATGCTTCCTGCATGACAATCCCTATAGTTACCTATACCCAGCACCAGGCTTGTTGTAATTACCCAACGAAAGTAATCAGTACAATTACAATTACTTTTTGAAGCCAATCTAATGATTACAATTACAATTACTTCAGTATGTAAAATAATGATTAATAATTACAATTACTTTTCAATTACTACTGTACGTGTGGGGTTAGAGCTGGGTGATATACTAGTATTGTTAATAATCTGTGATATTTAAGTCATACTGGTTTTGATACCGCCTGCATTTTTTAATACAGCCATACCATCTGGGCACTATGGCCTCCCTGTGGGCTTGTTTCATCCCATATTTAGAAGGTAGCCAGACATGTGACAATTCATGGGTATTTGGTACTTTTGTTGTGGTAAATGGCAGTTACCAATAGCGTTTACATTAATACTGTGATACTCTTTATGGAAGGTATACCGTTTGTTATTTTTCAATACCGCCCAGCACTAATTGGGGTACAACAATAACTTACTTACAGTTCTCCAGCATTAATCTTAAGGTACGTCTATTAACTCTTCAAACTTTTTTGATAATAGTCTACATATATTTTGGTCTGAGAACATTGCCACTATGGTTGAATACACACTCAAATGGTGCAAATGTTGCTGCCATTCTTTGCTATTGTACTTAAAATGGGGTATTTATTTGCTTTTATCTTCCAAAATTTTAAAGGGCTTTCATCCTTTGTAAACTCTACGTCATCCAGATACATTTAAATGTTTCTCTACTATTGAAAATTATGTACCCCATGGGTATCCCATACTGTACATAAAATGTTTAACTATATGGTCAACAAATACATGACATATAATTTCAATAATTTATTGTAGCTACATGGGCCACATGTTATACACATGGGGTTGTGTACATAGTATAGTCAAGTTATGGAGTAGTACTTTTATATAGCATAACTTTGATTACTTTAATTTAATTACATAATGATTATTGCCTGAACAGCTAATTACAATTACAATTACCATTACTTTTATGCTCAGTGAGCAATTACAATTACTTGAAAATTGCTAATGATTAGTAATTAATTACAATTACGATTACAATTACAACAAGCCTGCCCAGCACACATGTATTGACTACTTTGACTTTAAAATATATCAAACAATTGTTCTAGAAAAAATGCACGCTGTAAGAGGAGGAGCATTTATGGGCAATTTTTTATACCATATGTAGATCTCATATTAATACAAATGGCAAACTGAAACCATACATATTCTCTCGATTATAATTATAGTCAGACAGTCGGCAATTGTAAATGTTGTCACGACATTAGCTACCACAAGAAAGTCTGACTTCCTGCAACTAATTCCTTTAGGAATCCGTACAAACAAAGAGTTGTAAGTTATGAATACACTCTTGCTGTCATAGAAACAGCCATAGGAAAATGAAACCAGCCAAGTTTTCATTGGCTAGCTACCTCCCAAAGCACAGGTAACATTCATTAAAGTCTAAAGTAGCTATGGAGATTGCTGATATTATCTTATGATATATAGCTAGCCATTGAGTGGCATGGCTAGCTATTAAAGAGATCTAGGACTCATGCATAGCTAGCTACATAGCTAACAGGATAGCTAATAGATTCAATTCTTCAATTTATAAATTAAATGCTCGGATCGATGTTTATTTGCTGTATTTCAACAAAAACTAGACCAAACACATTGATATGTTCACCAGAATGATTAGCTAATATCCACATCTGACCATGCACCAGTTTTAATTACATTGAGAAACGTTTTCATGTCATATCCGGAACCGGAGTAGTATACTGGATTTACGTCACGTGTAATCCTTTTATGCACAACACATATAACAACTACACCCAGTTGATTTTTAATTTATAATTACACACGTCACCGCTAGTATACACAACATGAGAGTGGACGATGCTCAACTGCTGTGCCTAAGTGAAAAGGCTCGCACTAATGGTGCGATCACTGGAGTATTGATGAAAAAGTCAGGGGAGCCTAGAATTCAACGATGGCAACGACGCTACTGTTGCATATATCGAAACATATTGTTCTACTTTGAATCAGAACGTAGCGCCAAACCCAGTGGGGTAGTATTTCTAGAGCACTGTACTTGTTTGGTAGTACCGACAGCGGACGAAAAGGTTTGTTTACATCGCCGGGTACCGGTCCTTAGCCGGAGGGCCTGTCCAGCTCACACCTGCATGTTGGCACCATGCATAGGTTGTGATAATTGGCCCACTTGCATTTACACTATCCAAAACATTGTGTGCACATCAAGAGCCTTGGTACAGATGCACTGATCATAGAATTCTTTTTCAGCAATATGCATTTTCTGTTGGCTTTGAGGGATTGGGTCAGAGGCATTTCCTCTTTTCAACAACTACTGCAGCTGAACGTACAGCATGGATGGATGCAATACGAAATGCTCGGTGAGTAGGTATGGTTGTGAAGCTATTTAGTGTGTGTTGTGTGTACATGATTTATGCTCATTACCACCACACAGAATGGGAGATGTAGTTAAGGAATGTGGAGTGCTACAGAGGAAAGTAGAATCGTTGGAGAATCAGCTGCAACAGTTGCACAATGAATACACCACATTCCGACAAACATCAGTCTCAAGTACAGAAAGTGCTTTTACTGGCTCACAAAAATCTGGCAATGAGCAACTATCATCTTCTTTGAATCTAAGCAGTAAAAAGAGAAACAACATATTGTTGACTAGATTTCTAAGCATCGATAATCCAAAGGTTACTTTCACTCAATAAGTGCGTCCATTACTATAGTTATCCACAGATGTTCCGTTCAACATCTTTGCCAGCTTGTTGTCGAATGGAGACAGTGAGCACTGAAGTTGAAAATGAATTAGTGAAAATAAAAAAGGTTCAGTTTTTATTTTTTTTGTTTGTTGTACTATTGTATGCTATACAGTTGCAGGGATATATTAGAGGTTATTTGCTGAGAAAAAAGTTTCGTAAACTTGTTCACGATTATATTAATTCGCCTCATGCAAATTCTAAGAAAGAAAGAAATCAAGTGAGTCTGCATGGTACAGTGGTTTAGATAATAGAATCATAGTAGATGTATTTTGTTAGTGGTATCCTGTGGGCTGTGGTTGCTGTTCTGTCTATATCGACAAGTTTCGACTAGCCTTGAAACTTTTAAAAGTAAATTGAACAAGTATCTACCTTAATTACTTAACTGCTTTTCCCTTTTTCTCTTTGTACAATTATACTCAATTTTGAGTTTGTACAGTAATGATAATAAATAAACAAGTTGCTATAATGCAAAGCTCAGGCAAAAGTTCACAGTAAAAAAAACAATTAAAATCTAATAAGTGTCTAACTGTATCAAATTAATACCTCTATTGGTGGTTGATAGGTGTTAAATTAGATGAAATCTGTTCTTTTGAACAAACCATACAAGGTGTTTATATTCTACTTAAGACCTGAAGTTCCAGTTAGACATGCTTCATTCCTATCATTATTGTTTGCAGCTCATGTGGTCAATTTTAAAATCAGAGGAGGAGTATGTTGATCAACTTGATGTTTTGGTCAACCAGTTTCAACACCCTTGTGAAATTGCTACCACCTCACGCCATCCACCCTTATCACTGGAGGCCAGTAAGAGGATATTTAGAAACTGGTTAGTATTATTCTTAAGTCATTTCTGATAGTAGGAAGTTTTAGGATCATGAGCATAAGTGTGAATTTTAATGTATACATGTTGAAATGCCACGATGGCAGTTTTGCACTACAGAGTGCTAAGCTATCAAGTACTCCATGCACAGGCATGTACTTTAGGCTGCTTGTTAAGTTAAGTACTGTTCCTGTATCATTACAACATTCTTATTGTAAACTGCCAAATGCGTGAGGTTATGATGACTGCCTCCAATATGTAATAAATCTGCTAGTTTTTGTAAACCAATATAGCACACCACCATAGCTATGGTTGTCGTGAAAACCAAGCCCAGCACCAATCTGCATGGCAGTGTTGTAACCCCTAAGGCAATTATACACCCCATTTATCTATGTCACTATCAATTTGGTATAGAAGATTTGCATTCTTCCGAAACATATTCACATCATTGGATGGGTACATGCAGGTCCGAATTTGCCTTCCAAAATAAAGCAAAAAGTTTCCAATGGGGGATATGGTAGGACACGGATGCAGATATGGATACACTTTAACATCTATACAGCAGTTACTTTCATATCTAACATTGTTCTGTACAGTAGTCTGCATAGACATCGTCTTCAAGTAGCGTTTATCCATTTACATTGCAGAGAATACAGAGTACCATACACCATATACTGTTGTACACATGGTTAGAAATCTAATGCATACTCACAGAAATTCAGCTGTCATGCCCAAAACTTAGCCTAACAGGCCAAGCCCTTAGAAGGTAGAAGTGCCTGTGCCTGATCCTGAAAGCTGTGAGCTCCTGAATCTGGCCTGCGAGAGTAAACTAGCCAGGGTGCATCTCTACAATTACATAACTGCATTGGATTTCTAGAGCATGTGTACAACAGTACATGATCTATAATACTTTTAGCATGGTCCCTCACGTGCACTTATGGATAAGCACTACATGAAGACAAAGTCTGGACCTGGAAGCGAAAACTACTGTACAGAATAACATTAGGTATGAAGATTAACTGTAAGAGTAAATGTAAGAGTACATTTTTGAAAAAGCACATCTGTGTCCAGCCATATCCGCCTTTTCCAATTTCAATGTATTTCTATATTTTCTAATTACTAACTGAATATTACCTTGAGACAAATTTAATAATGGCTCATTTTTCGCATTTAAATGTTCCGATTTGTATTCTGAGGTTGTTGTTTTTTTGTTCTTTCATTTTTGTTTCTGATGGCAAATTACATGTAGTGCATCAAAGATTTCAATTTATAATTGATTAATTGCTGTATCCACTGGGGAGCCTGCAAGGAGATAGCTGATAGCCTGTGTGACAGCCGGTAGCATCATTTGGTGGGCATTTAAAACTAGCACTTTTAAAAGTGATTCTTACTATGCTATTGTAATTTATCTGAAGCTGTATCAAAAGCAACCCGGTCTCTCCTTTGTTATGGAATTTTTTTAATTTATTTATTAATGCTTTATAGCACAAGTACTGAAGGTCTGTAGGGCACCTGGTCCTACAGCCTGCTCAAAGACTTTCGGTGTGTTTGAAAAGTTGGAGAAAGGAGAAAAAATCCATGACTGGACCTAGGTGGCCTCGAACCTGCAGCCATCCGATTTACGCTCGAACGCTTACAGGAGTCTACCAGGTGGTCAGGATGTTTTCTCCTTGTTATTTTCATGTAATTATATCCATAGGAATTCTAGAGAGTAACTCATTATCTCTAAGTACCCAAAGTAGAACCAAATGGACACTAGTTTATTTATTAATGCTTTACAGCACAAGTGCTGAAGGTCTGTAGGACACCTGGTCCTACAGCCTGCTCAAAGACTTTAGGTGTGTTTGAAAAGTTGGAGAAAGGAGAAAAAATCCATGACTGGACCTAGGCTCGAATGCTTACAGGAGTCTTGATACTACTTGGGCACAAATTTTTGCATCTTTAATTATGGAACTTAGATAACATATGGTTTTATATAGTCAGTCTGCACGTATTATTGTCAGTATTGTATCAGTTTACACGTCAAGGTCTTGTAGCTTTCAATATATTATTTTGAAATTTGATTAATATCAGCCTGGAGGCTTATATAATGTACTAACCATAATCATGTCAGTTATCATCAACTTCAGTGTCATGTGGCCATTGTTTGCACACACTACGTACGAACGCACACACATACATATGCACACAAATTCAGAGAGCAACACACACTAAAGATAGAAAGAGAAAAGGAACCCAATTTGCATACCAAGAACTAGAAACAACCATAGAACCAGTAAACATTAGTCTTCTGCCGGAATGTATTGCATATGTACCCAATCTTCCTCACTGCAATTGGTACATTTGAGATTTCTTCAACACTATAGCTGAATTCTTACCCGATACTAAGGGGCATCAGAATTGAAAGTCATGTCCAACAATACTTACAGTAACAAATATGGGACTCCCTTGATCTGATGAGCCACTTAATTTGTGCACATTAAAAGCCACCTTTGCCCATCCATCATAGCATCAAAACCTGTTTGGGTTTTTATATAAATTCTTCCCATCTGGGATCAGATATGTCCTTGTTTCTTTTGCTAAACAAAATTCTTGTTCAGATGACTTGCTTTCGTCTCCACGTGCAACCCAGAGTTTGTGGCTTGTCAGCACCATTGATTTCCAAAATATTGTTTGAACCATGGTGTCTTAGCTCTTTGTCCATGCACTCTATTCTTCCACAGAGTTTAATGTAAACTTTGAGTGTCATTCCATGAAGTAGCATATCCAGCCATTTGATATCTTTTTTTGTGTGTGTGTTGTGGTAGAAAGCCTATAAAGTTCTGCCATGTCCACTAAATGGTTCCATCCTTTCTTTCCTGGGGTCCATGACTTGTACCATGAATTACACCGTACTTCACTCAAAGTTGATTTTAAGTTTAGTTATCTGTGTTCATATACAGCTTGGAAAAACTATCATTTCACTGTTCACAGCTTTAACAATGAATGATACACATTGACTAGCTTGGACTTATTTTGGTTGTTTGAGCAATCACGAACGTTGTTGCTGGTGATGATTTAGGAAAGCCCCATTACTTTTACTTGAAAGGAAACTCATATCTACCTGTACAAAACATCGGGAATTAGTAAAACGCGGAATACGGAATTGCGGAATAACGAAATAAACAAAATTTATCTTTTGCAAATTGTACAAATAGTTACATGCTCTATAGTTTTACCTTGTAACAGCTCTGCATGGCGCACCACGGCGATGTATAGAACAGCAGCTGGCAAGCATTAAATGGGACGAGCACACAACCAATCACCCTAGAACGATCTACCTTCGCTAAACTTACTTACCTAGACTCTTGATTCAAACCTGAAGAGTTGGAAATCCATTTAAAGACACACAATCACTGGACTTCCCTACTGAACTCTAGTGTGACTCTAATTAATTCAGTCGTATGCACATGAAGGGAAGCTAGTTAAACCTAAGAATAGAACTAAATCTTGGCGTTTTGTAGCTACATCAGCTAAGGAGTATAGATAAATAAGTTTAGCGAAGGTAGATCGTTCTAGGGTGATTGGTTGTGTACTCGTCCATTTAATGCTCGCCAGCTGCTGTTCTATCCATCGCCGTGGCGTGTCATGCAGATCTGTTGCAAGGTGTAAATAAAGTATGATTGCTATAGAGCATGTAACTATTTATACAATCCGCAAAAGATAAGTTTTGCTTATTTCGTTATTCCGCAATTCCGTTATTCCGTATTCCGCATTTTACTAACTCCCCAAAACATCATGCGTTATTCACCATACACTTAACAGTTGATAATTTTAAAACTAGTTGATGCATGTTAATAACTTATAGAGCCTTGGGCTGCATAAATTCTCTTTGGCATAAAAAAACCTCGCATGTAGGAATAATTATACTGACAGTCAGTAAAAATTAGTTTATCAAAACCTTCAGTAAAATTTACACAGTAAATGATTAAGCTGGGGTCAACTTGAGTTTCATGCACTCTCGAGTAGTTCTCGTAGTCACCCATTGTACCATGTGTGATGATGATATTATTATTATAGAGTGTGATTACTGAATGTTTACATTTGCTATTCTAAATCCTACTGGTTGCTTTATAATGAATTTTGTTTCAGTGAGATGTTGTTGATGTTTCATAAGATCCTACTTCAAGGATTTCACCAACGAATTTCCAAATGGCCTGTTGTAGTTATTAGTAAGTTACTAGTAGTATATCAAATGATAATTTATTTTGATGTGTCACAGGTGACCTCATGGAGCAGATGATACCAATGATGTCCTGTTATTCCACTTATGTCCAGAATCATGTATGTGCCATTGAAACTTACTTTGAAGTCAGCAAAGAGTCAAATTTCAAGCAGTTTTTGGAACACCTTCACTCTAAACCTGCCACCAAGGGATTTTTGTTATCTGAATTACTAGCAGTTCCACTGGATAGGGTTAGTCTTAGCTATTACAAGCTATTTACTGTATAGAGTCAGTGTAGACCAAATGCTGACATTGGGATAGGACCTTTTCTTTCAGAAGGGTGAAATGTATGTTAAAGAAAGAGTGAGGCTATATTAATGAAGGAGTGACTGCTATATTAGAGTAGCAATACTTCACTACTATTAACTGTGTCTTCATTAGATTACTGTGATTATGGATAGCATCCAGCAACTTCTAGCTCACACTCCACCAGAGCATGTGGAGTACAGTTCTCTACAGTCAGTGGTTAAAGTTCTGGAACAGCTGGACAAAGTAATACTTGAAGAAGTGTCTTCTGCCAGTAACATTCGTCAGACACTTGAAATTGAGCGCAGGATCATTGGTGGCTGTCCTGCTTTGCTTGACAAAGAACAAGTGCTTGTTCGAGAAGGTCTGAAATATAAATCTGAGAGTTGTATGCTATTTTTACTGTTAGGTGTTCTTAAGCTGCTGATCACTAGCAAATCAGAAGAACCAATGTCACCCACCCTCAAAAGTTCCACAAACCATCACACAAGGGCATGCATACTATTCTCTAAACATCTTTTGATAACCACAAAACATGTGGGATTTCGATTTTCTACACAATGTCGTCTTGCTAAGGTAACAAATTGCATAACTCGTTTCTCTTGTATACTAGTATTGTTCCAGGATATTGGTGTTATCCCATTGGCTAAGTGTAGTCTTCAGTCTGATTCATATCTTCGAAACTCTAAAGTGTTCACTCTTGTGTGTTCTACAGAGCAACAGTCAAACCTGACCATCTCACTAATGGGAGACACTGTTAAGAGGAAAGCTGAGTGGGTGGCTGACCTCAGTCAGTGTATTGCCAATGAACGTCACTACAAAATGTTGGCAGATATCAGGTAGCCACTACTGTGTACATAGTGTTGGTAACACCAAACTCTACATAAAAGAATACATAACAATGAGTATATCTAGCATATGTTGGAGAATACAGATTATCAGTGTTAGGATTAAATAGTTCAGAAGCACAACTGCTGTTACAATAGCCAATGTTCAGAGTCTTTCAAAAATACAGGAAATGCATATGTGGTCTGCTATAGAATTTAACTTATGAATGTACTTCATCAATTATCACACATGAGTATGTATTAATTGTTTATAAAAATAACAAATAATCCCTCATATACAACCCTATTGGTAAAATTCTAACCTTAATACCCTATGATGTCATGGTGATATCCTATGATGTCATGGTGATATCCTATGATGTCATGGTACTCTACTGTTATGTAAACCTAAAAGAGAATGCAGTGTGGTCACCAGTTTCATGTTCATTTAGGAACAAGAAGTGTGCTATACCATATGGTCTATTATTTGAATGAGCTATAATGTGTCTTTCCTGTATGCTACAAAGTGTATAGCACACACTGATGATCACACACTAAGGTATACTCTTGGCTATCCCTGGAGTATGTCAATAGACACCGTATGAGGTGCATTTCATTGATTTTATTTACCTAGCAGAGTTTCATTTGATCCAAATAATATAATATAAGCTTTGAAAGTAGTTGGGCTGTGCAGTAGTGTGCTATTCACTAGACACATCATATCCATTAAAGCCTGCGTTTACCAATACTACGACATCACTCACATCAACAACAATTTTTGTGATACTTTTCCCTATTCCTACATGAGCAGCTTAGGAGAAGCTCTTGGCCATGTAATCTTGGCCATGCAAGTAAGTTAAAATATATGAAAAGGTTCTAAATGTTCAAAGCTAACACCTTAGTGGACCCATGCACCACTTGTCTTTAGTTTGAGTAAAATATCTACTATTTTTATAATTGTGTACAGTTTAGGCAAATCAGTGGAAGTAGACTCTAACAAAATCAAATTCTGCACCTACAAAACTGGCAGGGAACGGATGGTCTCCTCAGCTAGTCTGGACTCACTGTTACAACGACTGACCACCATAGGCTACAGTGGAATGACATTCATCAACACATTTCTGACAACACTTCCATTGTTTACTGATACCCACACTGTAATGGATCACCTTGTCAATTCCTATGACCAGTGTCTGAAGCCAACTACTGATTCAGCCTTCACATTCTCCACATGTACGTATAGAGTGTATATCATGTTTGCTACGCTATATATGTACACTGTTCTGTAGGATATTATAATGTTTTGTTTACAGTGCCAAGGGATCAGAGCGCCCAAGACTTCAATATTGGTTCATCATTAACATTGAGTACCAGTGGCCGCCATTATACAACTCCTTCTGCCAAGCCAACACCAAAGAGGACAACAATATCTGGAATCTTCTTCGTACTTAAACACTGGATATCCAAGCACTATTATGTTAGTTTATATTTCCATTGTTAACTCTTAACATTGAGTAGTGTGGTTGTGTATGTGCTTCAACTTGCGTTAGTACAAATTCAATTGTTTACAAAGTAGATATACAATGTTGTGACTCACTATGTATTGTCATGACATTGTGAATGTGGCCACTCCAAAAATTTACACTTCCACTTATCGTCCGTTTGCACTTGTTACTACTATAGGCACTTACAGTAATTC